>NW_011894032.1:3020-4739 GCF_000151845.1 Pteropus vampyrus | reverse complement strand
CTGGCGGCGCCCCTCCCCCCGTGAGCGCCGGGCCTGGCGACAGGTCTTGGGGGACGCAGAGTCATGGCCACACGTCCGGGCCACCGCCAGGCCCCCGGGGAGCGGGCACAAGGCTCGCCCTGCTCGGACCGAGTACCGTCCCAAGTGTTGTGTCATGTCTCCGTCGAAGATCCCTCACCGGATTTGCCAAAAAACAAGCCTCTCGGATAACGGCGCTTGTCCTTTGCAGACTCCGAAGCAGCACCAACTGGCTGAGTCGCCGCTTGCGCGTGGCTGGGAGGCCGCAGGGGGCGGGCCGCACGCGGACAGCCAGGTGGCGTTCACGACAGGCCGGGCCCGCGCCGCCAAGCCAACGGCCGCCGCCGCTTGTCTTTCCGTTTTCCTCGTACTCGGGGCGAATGAGGCGCACGTTTAGGGGGTAAGTTTCCACACGGCCAGCACCGCACCCACAGAGCGGGTCGCCCCCCCGAGCCTGCCACTGTCACCATCAAGCTCAGCCACCCCTCCCTTCCCGCACCCGTTCGCCAAGCCCGCTCACGGATCGCCAGCCTCCAACAAGACAGGGTGGCTGCCCTCTCTGTCCCAACCCAAGTTCACACTGTGGCGTGTCCAACTGGTGGCAGCTCTCAAGAGCTTCCTCCACTGGCCACCTGGCAGGAGGAGAGACGGGGGCTCCCTGAGGAGCATCGGGGGCAGGAAGCGGAGGCCGAAGCCCTGCAGCCTCGGAGTCACCGTGCTGCCAGGGTCATCTGACGACAATCATAACAGCAGCAGGAAAGCGAGCAGAAGCCTGGTTCAGGCGAGCAGGTCTCCCAGCTTTGAGCAGAGAATTATCAAATAAACTGCAAAGATTAAAAGGTTGGAGCCCGCTGCTACCGCCAGTCGAAGAGGCCGTCAGGGTGTCAGCGCTTGGGGAAGGTGCCCGGAGCCACGAGATGCTTTTGAACTGGGAGAGCATCGATCCAAAAGGCAAATCGGCCGCTGATGTGTGTTCCCCACGTGTCACGAGGGCGCGTCTGGCCCACCAGATGCAGGTCGTCACCAAGTGTTGGTGGCCCTTTGAAGAACAGTCAACAACAGGGCATCGTGGAGCCGAGCTCATTTACGATCATAAAACACTGCTAATTTATTTTTTAACAATTCCTAAGCTGCCAGATTGACTAAAATCATAGGAGAAAAGAGACCGCGGCACATGGGAGCTGGCAGGTAAGGGGCGCCCGGGCGCTGGGCAGCGTGTGTCTGTTCCTGCAGCTTTGTCCCTGGACCTGCGGACACTCTGAAGCAGAGCGAGGCAGCCGGTGGAAACTTGGGTCTTTGTTCTGATGCTTCGTTCCCTCTCTTTATCCCTCCTCTTCCCAAATCTCGAAAACAAACAAATATTGCAGCAGAGCACGGCCAGAAACGATGCCCGATGAGGGGGGGAATCTTATTTTGGCCTTGAATTAAACTTCGGGGATTTAAAATTGCCTCATCCGCCGGGAAAACGAAATCTGTAAACTCTCACAAAATGTAAGAAGGCACCGCAGTGTTTTGGAAACAAGTGTCGTGACCGGTAGGACCTCGGGACTGTCAAGAACCTGCTTCTCGAGAAGTCGGTGGGATGAACGGCCACGAGCGACCAGAGGCGTCCAGCAGAGACGGCACCGTTCTCCGTGAGCTGTGAAATGGGCTCGTTGCCAACGTAAATCTTTGTGTCGGGCCACAGTTCCCGGCGGCCTC
>NW_011894032.1:0-562 GCF_000151845.1 Pteropus vampyrus | reverse complement strand
AACTGCTTTTAAGACTAAGAAACTAAAGAATTATAAAGAAACAATCATGAAAAACATGAGGACAGAAACCTGTGATTTGGTAGCGTCATCACTGCGGGTTTTTTGTGAGGAGCTGGCAAGGACGTGGTGCGAGGCCTTTCTCTGTTGAGCGGCCTCTCCATGTTCTAACTACATTTCAAGAGACAACCTCGACCCGCTGTCTACGACAGGGCTTACAGGTGCCCTCGCCCACGGCTGAGTCATGACACACATCGTTCTTACTCTTCGGCATCAGCGTGACGTACCTTTTTCCTTTGTGCTGTGTCTCAAGGGCGCCCTGTCTTCCTGAAACAGAAACCATCAGTGTGAGCAGCCTGCACCTCCTCTGAACAGGACTGGCGCGCCGCTACGCCTGGGCCCTGGGGACGGAGGTCTGCAGCAAAGGCCAGTGCACCGGAGATGTCACACGGTCAGCAGTGGCTCGCCAGGACAGCCGTGCTGGGAGGCACCGGCCTCTCCACCCACAGCAGGGCGGGTCTCGCACGGCCTGGCCTGGGGCGCAGACCCACACGGACAAAGCCCA
>NW_011894031.1:7834-9535 GCF_000151845.1 Pteropus vampyrus | reverse complement strand
GGAATCATACAACATGTGACCTTTCGTATGTGGCTTCTTTCACCCAGCATAATGTTTTCAAGGTTTCATCCGTGTAGCATCAGCACGTCGTTCCTTTTTAATGGCTGAATAATATTCCATTCTGTGGATAGACCACGACTTATTCATCCATTGATGGACGTTTGGGTTGTTTCTACCTTTTGGTTATTGTGAATATGGGTGGACGAGTATTTATTTGAGTCCCTGTTTTCAATTCTTGGGGTACGCACTATGAGTGGAATTGTGGGGTCCTATGGTAATTCTGTATTTCGAAGGACCGCCAAACTTTTCCATAGCAGCTGACCCATGTTGCATCCCCGCAGCAGTGTATAAGATTTTCAAACGTTTTTGGCCATGACTCACAATAAGAAATATATTTTACATTGCAACCGAGCATTCACATATGTGTTATGTGTGCATGTGTGTGTGTGTATGTAACATAAATATTTTATAAAACAAATTTTATGAAATAGTGCTTACCCTTACTACCATACAATGCACTCAGATGTATTCCTTTCTTGTTCCATTTTATTAGAAAAATATGCTGGTTTTGACTCCCCTCCCCCCCAAAAAAAATATTAGTTCCATAACTCAAAGCGAAATGAAATCTTAAAAAATAGATTAGCTGTTAAGATCAGAGTACTATTCTAAGTGTATATAATAACATAATCTTTCCATTTGAGTAATCAAAAAATTTAGGATATTCATCAACTTATCAATACATAGATGTTCAGAGAAGCTTATTTAACTTGTGAGGATGACAAATGTTCTCAAACATAGGCAATTTAGCTCACATACAAATGCGAGTTATAGCACGTGTGCTCGATGGGCTGCGAGGATACTAATTAGCTGATGTATATTTGGGGGTAGATATTATACCTGTGGCTTCTAGGAAAAGTGTTGTGATACGTGTTATTTTCATTTATTGAATGGCTCAAACCTTTAAATATCGCTTGACTATTTCATAGAGTAAGACAGACTAAAACGGTGACGACAGCAAGTGACAATGTTAGAGGAAGAGAGGGAAAGAAACAGAATCAAGAGAATTGGGAGAAAAGTATGAGAAGCTTCTCAGATGTGCAGCAATTATGACCATCTTCAAGAATCGCCTGGAAGGAGTGGTTTTGGGGAGCAGTAGAGACTAGTGGTTAGAGCCCACACTCTCAAGCAGGTCCACGAGTAGGACTGAGGGGGACCATGGGCTGAGATGGAAAATTGTTTTATTTCTCATTTAGCATTTTCTCCAGTTACGAACATAAACAACAAAGCTTAGTATTGGCAGCACCTATGCCTTCGCTGTTGGTTGAAATGAGATATTTTCATCTCATTACAGTTGCATTAGGTAGATTTGAATATTATTTATGTCCACTATTTGAAAATTATAAATATTTGGCTTGCCTCTGGATTATGTTATTTAATGTGTTATCAAAGAAACACATTTATACAATACCACACTTGTGGCTTTTAAAATGATAACTGTGTTTCAAAATAACTGGTTTCCTTTGTAATCCCACATATTTTGTCTTACTTGTGTAAACACATCTGAGAAGGAGCCCATAGGCTTTGCTGATGCCAGAAGGATTCATGGCACAAAAACAGGAACCTTCTAGCCATGCTGTCCAAGAACAGAGCCAGCAGCCACTCACGGCTTTGGAGCACGTGTCATGTGGCCAGTCCACCAGG
>NW_011894031.1:3660-6409 GCF_000151845.1 Pteropus vampyrus | reverse complement strand
GCACAGACCGTTTCTGTCGCTCCGGCTGGGCAGCTGCAGTTGCCCGCGCCCGCGGTTAGGTTGCTCCCCGCCACCTCTCGGACGGTCCCCAACAGTTCCACCCACGCGCCCTCACAAAGCCCTGCCTGTCTGGTCGCAGCGGGCGGCAGGGTCCCGCCCCGTCTGAAAACACGCCTGGCAAGGCTTCCTCCGCCCCTCGACCTGTCCTCGCCCGGAATGGGACGTGCGTGTGCCCCGCGTCCCTGTCGTGGGGCTCCGGACGCAGTCCCCTAAAGGCAGAAATCGGAGGCTCCGAACTGCAGTGCCATGAACCGGTGGCCGTTTTGAAGACTCGAGATATAACGGGTGGTGCTCGGAGAGGTCCTTCCTTTTAGAGCATCGGTTCCAAGCGAGGAGATGCCTCGTGGAGCTGTCATCCCGTAGCGCAGCTCTCCTCCATCCCACGGATCTCGGGGCAGGTCATCCTGGGGGCCGGGCCTCGCCCCACTTCTACCAGCCTCCCTCCAGGCACAAGACAACTTTGACGTTGCCTCCCTAGCTTTACAGCCGACACCTTGGTCATTTGCACACTGATCTCTCTCTCTCTCTCTCATTCCCAGTTACTTTGCAGCCCTGTGTCGGCTTCTCCTAGGCAGCCAGTAGGTGCTTTATGTTGGATGCCTTTGATACCAGCGTTATGGAAACATAACTGAGAAGGCGAACCTGTTGCCAGAAATGTCAATTAATGTATGCCAGAGCTTACAGGAAGTAATTCATTGCCGGGCACGGTTCCCCCCGGGAGCGGGGCCTGCCCTAAGGGACAGCATTCTTCCTTTAGCAGAGAAGGACCTTGTCCACAGCCGTAGTCCCAGGGTCCAAATAAGGAGCAGAACGAAAATTTTCCTGATTCCCAGTCCTTCATCCTTTGCTGGTTGATAATTGTAAACATGTGATCACACCTAGAAGTAAAAAAATTAGTATGTATAAAATTTAAGTCTCAAGTATATAAAAAACCTAGTCAAAATTTCTAATTTTTCCCAATTTCATCGACTTTATGAATTTCAATAACTATACATAGATTAAAATGGTACCTTTAAGGAAAAGTTGATTTCCTCCTTGTGACTTAAACTCTAATATATATTTTTGTGTCTGGGAATGGAAACATTTGTGGGAAGATTAGCTCTAGGCCTAAGGTACTTGATATTGAAGAATCAATGTTTTCTTAATTCTTTTATGGCAAATAGAGTTTGGGCAAGGGTGACGATTAATATAAATGTAATTTCTTGTCTTGTTAAGTATTATCTGTGCTTTTTTTTTTTTTTTTTTTTTGCAAATAATGTGTAAAACAAATGCCATGTTTTCACTTCTTCAGAATGGATTTACTATTTTATAGTCACGGATTGATCATTGGCCACTATCGTAGCTGGTTATATTGGACCTGCTGGTATCTCGGTATAAATAATTTGTCAGGCTGCTGGCCGTATTTGAAAACAGGGCGGTAAAGTTATCAGTTTTGTTGTGCGGGGGTCCCCAACCCTCAGGCAGCGGACCAGTACAGGGTCGTGGCCTGTTAGGAACCGGGCCGCACAGCAGGAGGTGAGAGGCAGGCCAGCAAGCGAAACTTCATCTGTGTCTGCATCTGCTCCCCAGCGCCAGCATCACCGCCTCAGCTCCGCCTCAGATCATCGGGCGTTAGGTTCTCATGGGAGCACAGGTGCCTGGTGCCAAAAAGGTTGGGGACTGCTGTGCTGGGTGCTTTCAAGATGGGTCAGTGGAGGAAGCCCTCCACATTTTCTCTTTACACACACGTCTACAAACACAGTATTAAATACCACATGTGCCTTGCATTTACTCTGCAGAGAGTGAGGTCAAATCTTTATACGTGCAAAATGTGTGAACCACATCGCCTGGTTTGGGCCCTGGGTTGATAATATCCCAACAGAACACAGTCCCTGCACCGAGAAGAGGGAACTAGATAAATCCGGAGCTGATGAGAACCAGAACCTCTGCTCAGCTTCATCCCGGGCACCGAAGTTAGACACGCTAAAATATTAACACTTTTTTGTATGTGCACACATGTAGGTTTTCTTCACCTGTGCAAGACTTCGGTGTGACCCCGGTAGCCAGCAGAGATAGCTGCAGGCGGGGTCCCCTGTGATGGTTGGGTCTCTCTCTTCCCTCTCCCTTCACCTGACGTGGAGTGTAGGAGGCTTTTGGCGCCAGGTGTTCTGGGCTCGTTGCGACTTGACAGTTGTCACCTGCCTGTGCTTTCTTTTAACCCTCATAACACACCTGCGTGGTAAGCGCGATGGCACCTGAGGCAGTGAGACGTTCAACTGGATGACAGCACAGTTGCTACGTGACCGAGCAGGGACCCAGTCCGGTGTGCTGTAGCGTGCCCCTCCAGTGAACGTCCCGTGAAGGGCTGCTCCTGAAGTCACCATGCCCTTGTCGGAGCAGTGGTGGGGGAGACGCCCGATTTTCATTTCACCAGTTATGAAGGTGCTAGGTGGAGCCCCGAGGTCACTGACACCCCGGGCCCCTTCATCCTAATGATGTCTCAGGGCCACTGTTGGGGAGATGCCCCGTAGGTGCCCAGGAGTGTGTCCCTTTGTCCAGCGTTGTCCGTATAGGTCCTCTGGGATCCGGCCTAGCTCAGTGTTGACATCGCACCGTCATAAAGATTAACTCTCCTACCCGACTCAAGACTTGTAAAACGCTTGTGAAGCAGCGAAGGGGACGGACTTCGGGCTCGTCCCCACCCCCTGGC
>NW_011894031.1:0-385 GCF_000151845.1 Pteropus vampyrus | reverse complement strand
TGACTTGGGTTCTGAAATTTGTGCTGTACCTGAATTTTACCAGTTCTACAATGCTGACCTTATTTTATGCCTCTTCAAGCCTCAATTTTCCCATCTGTAGAATGAGGCTGTTTGTAGGTTTGGGGTAAGGATTAAGTATGATTAATATGTATTTTTAGCACAATATTAATGTTCAGTAAGTGTGGATGATGTCATTCATTGTTATCACTTGTCGAAGGTCACTTAAATTTTTCCACTGATGGCATTCCCTGAGGCCTCCCACTTTTCCTATGTTGCTGCTACCTTCCTCAGGGCCCCCAGCATCTGTGCCCAATTCCTTGCTTAAAGACTCATCATATGCTCTCCTAGGGTTGTCAAGGAAGGTTCTCTCATTTTTACAGATAGG
>NW_011894030.1:4488-4947 GCF_000151845.1 Pteropus vampyrus | reverse complement strand
CCTCTCCGAGCCTCGACGTCCTCGTCTGTCAAGTGGGTCTAACAACAGTCTAACTGACCTATGTCAGAGGGTCGTGGGCTGATGCATTGAGTTACTGAACTATATCTAAAGTGCTCAGAAGGGAGCCTAGCACGTTGTAAAAACCCAGCCTTTGTGGTGGTTCTGTGCTTTTGTGGAAAACTCACGCGCGCGCGCGCGCGCACACACACACACACCCTGGTGTAGATCATTTTTACAGTTTTTTCTCTCCTGTCCCTGTCCTCACCCAAGAAACTCGTTATTTCATGGAGGCAAATTCGCTTGAGCCATCCATCCACGTGCCCCTCCCTCTTTCCTACCTTCCTCCCTCCCTCTTCCCTCCCTCCCCCCTTTCTTCCATCATCCCAAGTGTTTGTGGAGCACTTACTATGTTCTTGGTAGGGAGGGGCACAGTGGTCCCTGCGCTCCAGAAGGCCCCGT
>NW_011894030.1:0-3948 GCF_000151845.1 Pteropus vampyrus | reverse complement strand
CCGAGGCTGAGCTGCACAGAGAGTGGGGTGACGCGTGCGTGTTGGAACCCCTCTCCCCTCCAGGAAATCCACCCTGTGCAGTTGCCCCACGTCGCCACTCGACACACACACTCGGGCTGGCCATCCCTCGTTTTTGCCAGGCCGTAAACTCCTGGAGAAAGAATGCCGGCGCTATGGCCGACGAGTCGGGGAGCTCCCAGGGCCTGCTTGCCTTTCGTGGGGCCCCAGAGCCATGTGAAGCATCTCAGTCCCGTCCACTGAGCTGTAAGAGCAGGCTCTGCTGGCAGGCGGGGGGCTGCACTCGGTCTCAGCGTTGGGCCACCCTGTTGGGAGGCAGCTACGGGGTTAGCGCGCACCAGGCTGTGCGACTTCGGGTGAACATCCAACCTCTCCGAGCCTCGACGTCCTCGTCTGTCAAGTGGGTCTAACAACAGGACCTATGTCAGAGGGTCATGGGCTGATGCATTGAGTTACTGAACTATATCTAAAGTGCTCAGAAGGGAGCCTAGCACATTGTAAAAACCCAGCCTTTGTGGTGGTTCTGTGCTTTTGTGGAAAACGCACGCGTGCGCGCGCGCACACACACACACACACACACCCTGTTGTAGATCATTTTTACAGTTTTTTCTCTCCTGTCCCTGTCCTCACCCAAGAAACTCATTATTTCATGGAGGCAAATTCGCTTGAGCCATCCATCCATGTGCCCTTCCCTCTTTCCTACCTTCCTCCCTCCCTCTTCCCTCCCTACCCCCTTTCTTCCATCATCCCAAGTGTTTGTGGAGCACTTACTATGTTCTTGGTAGGGAGGGGCACAGTGGTCCCTGCGCTCCAGAAGGCCCCGTTCTAGGTGGCATTTCAGAAAACAAACAAACGGAAAAGAATTTCAGAGAATGAAATTGCTGTGAAGACAATTAAAGAGCTCGGGGGGTGGGGGGGGCTGGCTCGTGAGGGGCGGGTGGCTGGTGAGACCAGGAGGGGACCCTGGAGATGAGGCCTGGTGAGAGGAAGCTAGCGGGGACACTGTGGGGCGGATCTTTGCAGGCGGAGGGAAAGGCTTGGAGGCGTGCGGTGCAGGGTGGAGGCAGTGGGGCTGGAAGAGGTCGGACGGGGTGTGGGGGGGCTGGAGGGGGCGACGGTGAGAGACGTGGGCAGGGGTGCAGTCGGGCAGGCATTCAGTCAGGCAGGGATTCAGCCCCGCAGGGCCTGGGGCCCTGGTAGTTATTCCGAGGCTGTTTTATTCCTAGTAGTTAGAGCAGAGTCGAGGACCCCAGAGGCTTCTTCAGCATGCCATGCTATGCCCTGCCCCCAGGACTAAGGCTCCCAGCCTAGCTGATCGGGATGATGGGCTTCCGAGGGGTGGCTGCGGGCAGAGGCCCTTGGTGGCCTGGCCTCACAACCTGGCGCTGATGCTGGCCGTGCAGGCCCTGCAGCCCGAGCCTCCCCAGGCTCCCACACCGAGGCTGCTGGGCCCTGAGGACCCACTGGCCGGTCTAGTGGCATCACGGGTTTGTGTTCCAGCTGCACAGAAAGTTCGTGCTTTATTACATATACATGCGCCTCACACTTTCCGAGGCGAGGGCCCTTCCTCCTGGCTCTCCGCCCCGCCCCAACCCGCACCGGCTGTGGATTGATTCATTCACTGCTCCCAGGTTTGTTTTGCTGCTTCTCGTGGGGGTGCCAGGCCTGGAGGGCACGGAAAGGAGGGAGAGGTCGTCATCTCTGCCCTAAAGGAAGTGGCAGGGGAGCCGTCGAATTAGCATAAACTGAAAAGTTAAAAACAGCGGAGAGAAGGTTGATGGGCTGGCAGAACCCGTGTGTCTGGAAACTGGAAAATCTCTCTAGAAGCGGCCGAGGGGGGCCGGGTAGGAGAGAGGGCTCATGCCAGGTGCATATGGATCATATGGATGGAGCGAAGTTAGGAAGCTGCCTGCCCTGCAGGACTTGTCAGAGCCTTCATGCCCCCGGTTACCCTCTCATCTCCCTGGTCCTTCTACCACTTTCTTGCTGGGTCCTGGGACCCGTCACTGCCTGGCTCCAGCACCTGCATCTCTCACTTGAAGGTTGCCCTCAGCCTTTGTGACCATATTGAGCAGGCAGCTCTTACGAATGCCTGGAGGATGTGGGTGTGAGTGTGTAAATGTCCCCGCTCCCTCACTCTGAAGGGAAAAACCACCCCTGAGGTGGGCCTCACTGTTCCCAGAGCCTGCTGCAGGAGGGGAGCTGCCACCCTCCACGGGATAGTCACCTCACTTGACCTGCCCACCCTCCCAATCCCCAGGCTTGCTTCTTTGGTCCCCTCCGGGTCCCTCCTGTAAGTGCCCCCTAACGAGTCACTCTGCTGTGGTCCTTATCTCAGGGCATGTGTCTGGGGCCCGATACTAGACAGCGATGCTTCGGTCAGGTGTTAAACCTGGTATGAAGCTAAGGTAGATAGCAGTCTGCACTGCAGGACTTGTCAGAGCCTTGACTCTACAGGCGCATGGCGGTGCTCCAGGAGCGGGAGCAGGAGGCAGCATGGCGCTCGCCCTTATTTTCCCAGAGACTGCTGCGAGGAGAATGAACACGCGCCCCACTCGCAAAGTGAGGGGCTGGGCTCTGACCCCGGAGCTATCTCCCCCACGTGCCCCCATGTTTATTTCAGAAAATTCCAAACATTCGCAAGAGAGAGTGAGGAGTCTGTGGACCGACCCTCGCCACGCCCGTCGCTGCATTCCGTTCTCTCCATCCACGTTACCGGGGCCATCCTGGGTCACACGTCGCTCCTTCAGAAGGTAGCTCGGCAGGCAGCAGAGCTGGTGCTCCCACGACCCCCCTATCCTGCTATAGGGGAGTAAAACCTCTCAATAAAATTGCCCCACTAGAACGCCAGCTCGAGCGTGCGTGCTTTGCTCGGTCCGTTACTGGATCGAGCCCATGGCATGGTGCCCGGCGCGTAGGAGATGCTCGACAAGTGTTTGTGGGCTGTTCTTTCTCTCTCTCGCATCTATCTATTTATCATCTATCTATCATCTACCTACCTACCGATCATCTATGCACATCCCTTAAATGAAAACAAGATCCTTCTAACTATACCGTTTTGTGACCTTCTGTTTTCCCCTAACGATTTATCACAACCGCAATAAACGTGAGTCCGCCACGCCATTGTTGCTGCCTGTGCCGTCCTGCGTCGTGTCAATGTGTCGACTTTCTTTGGGACCGTTTTTCATTGCTGTGGATGACGCCGCAGTGAACACCCCCATTTGTGGGCTTTGGGGAGCATCCACGATGATTCCCTCAGAATTGATTCTTGGAATTGGAAGGGCCGGGTCAAAGAGCGTGCACCTTAAAAAGATGGTTTTAGTATTTTAAAAAGTATTTTAGGTAGCTCTTCACGGTGCATGGCAACCTTCATCAGTAGAGAGTGACCCCACTAGATTATTTTTCCCTGGAATCCTGTTTGAGAAAATGGATGTGAAAATAGGAGCCGTTGGGAGGAGGGTGGTTACCTGCCGCGGCCGCCCTGGGCAGCGCACGGCGCGCTCAGCACACTGGCCGGTCTCGGGGTGGCCTTGCGTGGTCTTTACTTCCGGTTCGTGCTGCAGCCCCGCTGCTTCCCGCCTGGGGCGTCCTCACCCCCTTTGACTTTGAACGCTTCGGATTTTCTCCTTTGGCACGTGATCCCTCTGTCCGAGTCCGTAGGCTTCTTTGGCCCCGGCCTGCGGGAGGACGTGAGTCCCTCCTCTTGGGTCTGCTGGAGTTTGGAGGCCTCATGTCCTAGTGGCTAAGACCATGAGCTTCTGGAATCAGGCAACCTGGGTTGGGGTCCGGACTTTACCATTTACCAGCTGTGGGGCCTTGAACAAGTTATGTAACTTCTCTGAACCTCGGGTATAATGCGCATATGTCCCAGAATTGCTCGGGGCGGGCAGGGATGAGGTCTGAGTGCAGGCAGCTCTCGCTGCTTTGCAG
>NW_011894029.1:3333-6353 GCF_000151845.1 Pteropus vampyrus | reverse complement strand
CCAGCTGTGACGGGCCTAATGTTATGCTCCTGAAATTCATCCCTTGACATCCTAAATTCCAGTCCCTCAGAACGTGATCTGATTTGACAGTAAGGTCTGTGAGGATGTAAGTGAAGATGAGGTCCTCGGGATGAGTCCTAACCCAATATGACTGGCGTCCTTATAAGAAGAGGAGATTAGGGCACCGACAAGGAGGGAAGACGGTGTGAGGACACGGAGAGAGGTGGCCGTCCACAAGCCGAGGAGAGGCCTCGGAAGGAACCAAACCAGGATCCAGGGCTCCCAGCCTCTACGCCAAGAAAGCAAAATCCTGTCATTTAAGCCGCCGGGTCTGTGGTGCCTGTTCCGGTGCCCGAGCTAAGACAGCAGCTCGAGGTTTCCCGGGCTGGAGCGGGGCTTCCGCGGTTCCCGCAGAGGATCCGATCCCGCGAAGCCGGCGTCCCGCCCCACAGTGGTTTCAGTGGAACGCGCGGAGGTCCCTGCGCCATCGGCTCCCACGCCTTCCTGTCACGGCTCATCCCTTCCCTTCCCGTGTCCAGCCTCTGCTCTCTCCTTTCCCCTCCTCCACGCCGGGCTTTACGCCTGCCAACCATCTGCAGAACGCGCGCTCTGTTTTGCGTGAACCCTTATAACTGTTTGGTTTTCTTTATTTTCCATCTCTTTTCCTTCAGGATTGTTCTTGAGCTCAATCCCTGTCGCAGGATGAATATTTCACCAGTTACTTGTAATCTGCCCCGAATCTCCTCACATGTCTTGATTCCTTTGCGCCTTATTGACAGTTTCTGTGGGTACAAAACGTCAGGTTGACAACCACCTTCCTCTAGGAAGCTCCGTTACCTTCTAGTTCCTGGGGCTGCTGCTGGGGAAGCCACAGCCGTCGTGAGTCCTGATGCTCGTCATGTTACCTTTTTTTTTTTTTTTTTCTCTCTCTCTCCAGGAAGCTTGTAAAATCTCCTTTTGGCTCTGGTCACTCTGAAAGGTCACTGCAATATGCTCCAGTGTAGGTCTGTTTTCATCCATTGCACTACTGAGCCCTGTTAACCTGCAAGCTGGTGTGTTTCATTTCTGGAAAATTTTCTTGAGTTGTGTTTTAAGGACTTCTCATCATCTCTGTTCTCGCCTCCTGGAACTGTTATCTCTTGGACTCTGCATCTCACGTCAGATCTCCAATTTCTCATGTTTCCCCCGCTTCTTTCCCCTTTGTCCTTTTGCTCTATTTTCGGATAGTTTTTCAATCACATCTTCTGTTGGATCTTTCATTTCCTTTCATTGATCACGTTGTCTCTTTCCTGAAGCTTGTTTGCTTGTTGTTTTCAAAATTGTTGCTTTTTTTTATAGTATCCCATTCTGTATTCATAGATGAAAAAGATCTCATGTCTTTGAACATGTTGATAGTATAGGCATAGATTTTGTTTCCTCCAGGTTTTTTTTTTTCCAAAAATGACTTTACGAAGATATAATTCACGTACCATCAAATTCATCCTTTTAAAGTAGACATTTCAGTGGGTTTTTTGGAATAGTCACAGAGTTGTGCAACCATTAATCTGCTTTTTGTCTCTATAGATTTGTCTATTCTGGACATTTCATGCAATTGGGATCGTATAATATGTGCGTTTTGTGTCTGGCTTCCTTCACTTAGCATTAAGTTTGAGGTTCATTCATATTGTAGCGTATATCAGTGCTTTACTTCTTTTCACGAGTGAATACTATTCTATTGTGTGGCTAAACCACATTATATTTGTCTATTCATCAGCTGAGGAACATTTGGATTATTTCTACTTTCTGCTATTATGGATAATGTGGCTGTAACTATTTAGGCACGAATTTTCATGTGGACACGTTTTCATTTCTTGGGGGTAGATACCTAGGAGTGGAATTGCTAGGTCATGTAGTAGCTCTATGCGTAAGCATTTTAGGAACTGCCAGACTGCTTTCCAAACCAGCCATACCGTTTTTACGTTCTCGTCAGTGGTGTGTGAGGGTTCTGATATCTCCCCGGCCTCTCCAGCATTCATTATCATCTCTCCTGATCGTAGCCATCCCTTTGGGTGCGAAGTGGTTTCTTGTCATGTTTTCTTCATTGTGGTAAAACACATTTAACGGTCTGCGGTGCCTGTTCTGGCGCCTGAGCTAAGACATCTTTAGGTGGAACGTTCAGGGGCACTAAGTACAATCTCGTGGTCGTGCGACCATCGCCACCATCCATCTCCAGAACTTTTTCATCATCTCAAACTGAAGCTCTGCTCCCATTAAATACAAATTCCTCATCCCCCCTCCACTCCGCCTCCGGCACCCGCATCACTGGATCTGACTATTCTAAAAACTTACTATGAGAGGAACCGTGCAGTACTTGTCCTTTGGTGTCTGACTTATTTCACAGAGCATAATGTCCTCAAGGACCATCCACGTTGCAGCATGGGTCGAATTTCATCCCTTTTCAGGCTGAATGACATTCTACGGTGTGGGCAGACGACATCTTGCTTACCTGTTCTTCCATCGATAGACATTTAGGTTGTTTCCATCTTTTGCCTGTTATAAATAGTGCTGCTATGAACATGGGTGTTCAATAAGGTTTTGATTTATACTTCCCTGATGGCTAATGATAATAACACACCAAGCATCTTTTCACGTGCTTATAGGCCCAAGTTATTTTCTAAAAGTATTTTTGTCTTTCACGTTTGTCACTTTCAGCAGGTACTTGACAGTCTTTGGCTGCCTTGGGGTCTGCTCATTTTTAATCTGGGGAAATTCAAAAGCTGATCAGAGTTTTTATACCCTTGCACAAGGGCCATTTGTTTGGAGGTGGGGGGCATCCACCGTGAGCTCCCCTGTAGCATGGTCGGGCTGGGCTATTTGTTAGGAGACCCCCCTGGTAGGTTGCTGCTAGCATTAGTGGGTGGAGGCCAAGGATGCTGCTAAACATCCGATTGTGACCAGGGCAGCACCCCCCCACACTTCACCCCGCCATAACAAAAAATGGTCTGACTCAAAGTGTCAGCACCGCCGAGGCTCAGAAACCC
>NW_011894029.1:2468-2793 GCF_000151845.1 Pteropus vampyrus | reverse complement strand
GTACTTGACAGTCTTTGGCTGCCTTGGGGTCTGCTCATTTTTAATCTGGGGAAATTCAAAAGCTGATCAGAGTTTTTATACCCTTGCACGAGGGCCATTTGTTTGGAGGCGGGGGGCATCCACCGTGAGCTCCCCTGTAGCATGGTCGGGCTGGGCTATTTGTTAGGAGACCCCCTGGTAGGTTGCTGCTAGCATTAGTGGGTGGAGGCCAAGGATGCTGCTAAATATCTGATTGTGACCAGGGCAGCACCCCCCCACACTTCACCCCGCCATAACAAAAAATGGTCTGACTCAAAGTGTCAGCACCGCCGAGGCTCAGAAACCC
>NW_011894029.1:0-694 GCF_000151845.1 Pteropus vampyrus | reverse complement strand
AGGAGGGTTTGTCTGAAAATAGTTATATCTGAGTGTTCTCGCAGTATCTTGGTCACGGTGGACACCGACCTGGTTCAAATCCAGTGGCAAAGTACTTTCAACCTATAGAGACTATCGTCACCAGGTTGGGTTTCTTTTCTTTCTTTTTTCCTTTTTCTTTTTTTTTGGGGGGGGGCAGTTATTACTTGTGAGAATTGGCGGTAGATTGTAACAGGAGCACATAGAATTAAAATTGTGGCCTAATCCAGCTCCCACGCACTGGCTTTGCCTTTCCACTGCATCGAGGGTCTTTGCAGTCAAGGCCAGAGGTTCAGAGGTTTGGAAAATTGAGGGCTGGTTACTGTCTATGGGTAGATATTTTAGCCATCCAGCACAGTGGGCTGGGGAGAAGTGTGTAGAGAGGTGAGGGCCGCAGGCTTGGAAATCAGGCACACCTGACTATGCATCTTGGCTCCTCCATTATCTCCTGTGTGACTTCAGGCGTGCGATTTAACCTCTCTGTGCCTCTGATTTCCACATCTACAAAACTGGGTAGTCACACTTACATGATTGGGTCTTCGTGAGGTTTAAATGAACTAATGGAGATAAAGCCCCTTGCTCCTAATAAAACACCAATAGGTGTTAAAGAGATTCTTATTAGTCAGAGTATTTCTCCTAAAATTAGAATTATGAAAAAGTAACCATAATTCTGAAC
>NW_011894028.1:6044-7081 GCF_000151845.1 Pteropus vampyrus | reverse complement strand
GTGCCCACAGTCCTCCATTTGGTCAGCCATCACACTGTCACACTGTTGTCCCACACGACGTCCCCGCCACCCCACACCCCACACCCACCCCCGGCGTGTTTTCCTTGGTCCTGCAGAGAATGGATCTCAGCTTTCCTTGCACGCTGTCGGGCGAGGGAGGAGCCGGCCGGAGGGGACGGAACAGTGGAAGCAGAGAGCGAGGGGCTCTCACGCCCTCTGGTCTCTCTGTTCCGTGGCTGGTGGTTCCTGGGGACGCAGCCGGGGAAGGGGACCGTGGCTGAGAGGCGTCGCAGGTCCCCTGCCAGTGTCACACGGCTGCCCCCGGGAGCTGTGGCTGGGGGGGTGGCTTGAGTTTTGGTTGGGAGCCAGGGACTTCAGACGACAAATGTGAATCTTCTCCAATACCTGATCAATAAGTGGAGAGCCGCCCTGCCCCGTTAAGTGGTTTCATGGAACACGGCCAGCGAGTGGCCAGCCTCTCATCCCTGCGCTGGGGACCATTCTGAGAGATGGGGCAGGCGATATTATTGAGACGTTTAGTGAATAGGAAAAGCTTCACCTCTGAGGTGAGAGGGCCTGGGCACTCAGGTGCTCTCAGGGACCCTCAGGGGCCCGTGTACTCTGGGTCACCAACAGATGACAATGTCCCCGTGGGATGCATCATGCCTGAGACATCGGTTACGGCTAAATTCACATATAAATTTAGGTGATACAGACACACAGGTAAACGATGCGCGCCGCGAAGAGACGAATGCGGTGAGAGGCAGGCCCTCCCACGGGGGCCGCGTCCCCGTCCCCTCCCGGGGCCCATCCCGCACCGTCCGTTCGTCTCCCCAGAGTCTGTGCCCAGGGGACCACGCGGGCGTGGTCCACAAAGGCTCCTTTTATTCAGCCCTGGGGCGGAGCAGACTTTGTCCACCCCTTTGTACCTCTCGTGCCTCATCGGCCCGGGGACGGCAGTGGCGTCTCGTAGCCGCGTGGCCAGCCTTCCCCGTGGCTCTGGCGCCTGCCCATCACCAGGCCCCGTTTTAGGTCCC
>NW_011894028.1:4150-4529 GCF_000151845.1 Pteropus vampyrus | reverse complement strand
GCTTGTTTAGAGCAGACTGTTTTTCCTTTGAAGCTATTTTATTCTAATGGCAGAACTCTTACTCTGCACGCACTTGTCACATGGGCACACGCTGGCACCAGAGACAGAGGAGCAGAGCTGCCAGGCAGGAGCCGTGGGAGGCTGGTCATCCACAGCCCGCATGGTCCCCGGGCACCCTCGCAGGCTTAGCTGATCTCCAGTGCCCGTCTGACCGTGGCGCCCGGCGTGGGGGCCATGGCCACGAGCCGGGGGAGACCCGCGCCTCGAGGGCTAGACGCTGCCCCGAGGGAGTTGGTGGCATGAGGACACTCTTGTGGGTTCTTCTGAGCATCACGCGTCACCCTGTGAGCCCAGAGGCAGCGCCCAGCTTCCGTGCACC
>NW_011894028.1:0-2067 GCF_000151845.1 Pteropus vampyrus | reverse complement strand
GTGCCAGGCAAAACCAGAGTGCCCCATGGCGCTCAGACCACCCGCCACCAACCCAATGGGGTGCGTATCGTTTTGAGGCCTCCACCTTACAGGAAGGGAAAGGAGGGCCAGGAGAGGCACGGGGCTTGTCCAAGGCCACATCGATGGCGGTGGCTGCGCGCGGTCCCAGCCCAGGTGGCCCGGCTCCGGCGGCGGCGATGGCGGCCCGCCCGGTCAGAGGCGCACGCTCGGGGCTGCGGTGTGAATGCCGTGCCGTGGGTTTTATTGTCATTGTGTTGCAGTTACTGTCTCCTCGGCTCTGAGATTTGCAACGAGTCACCATCCTGTCCTTTGTCCCTCATCCCTCCTTCATGATCATTCTTTGTCCTGCTCCATAGCCAAACTCGCCTACCTCCTGGCCCAGATGCCCCCGGCGCACATGAAGGCATCTCAAGGCAGACCCGGGCCCCCAGGGCCCCCCGGAAAAGATGGGCTTCCGGGCCGGGCAGGCCCCGTTGGGGAGCCAGGACGGCCTGGGCACGGGGGTCTGGAAGGGCCCTCCGGACCAGCAGGCCCCAAAGGTGAGTGAAGACCCAGAGGTGGGCTTCGCGCCTCCAGGAGGGCTGCGGAGGGCTTGGTGCGGCGCGCCCAGCACCATTCACGCGTCGTTTCTGCCGTTCCCGTCCCCTGCAGCTTGGCGGCACCCTGAATTTTGGCATCATGTAGTTTTTTCGTACGTATAAGAGGTTTTCGTAGTCGACGTTTTTGGAAGACTGCGCTTCCGCCAGGGGGCTCGGGTCCGTTCCCTTCGCTTTCTCGCTCGCTCTCCATCTCCCCCGCTGACATTTCGGGGATGATCCCAAATGCCCTCTCTGCCTGTCCGAGTTCAGACTGAGGACGGAGCCATTTCCTCTCCAGGCGAATGGGCGCTGAGCGCAAGCTCCATAACCGAACAGAGCAGCTTGGAGCTGCCGCTGACAATGGTGGCTGAGGCTCCAGCTGTCGGGTCGGATGCCGTAGCTGGATGTAGGTGCCCCGGGCAGCAGCAGCTGTCTCTGTCAAGGGCAGTGCCGGCCTCTCCGAACTTAGCGCTCGGTAGCAAGCAGGCGAGAGGGCGCGGCCTCTGCGGGCAGCCCGCTGCTTCGCAAATTCCCTGAGGAGGAATGAGCGTGGAGTGGGCACAGCCATGCACACGCGCGTGTGTGCGCGCGTGTGTGTGCGCGTACGTGTGTGTGTGCGTGTGTGCGTGTGTGTGTGCGTGTGTGTGTGTGCGCGCGCGTGTGTGTGATCTCAGCTTCCGTTAGGTGACTGGGGGTGAGGGGAATGGATGTCCCGACCATCTTCCCCTTTCCCTCACAAATTCTTTATTCATTCATTCAGGCCCTGGAATGTTTTTCCTACTGAAAAGGCTTTTTGTTAAATTGGTGTCCAAGTCCCTCTGCTTTTGGTTTATAAAACAAATACATGAAATAAACGTGTAAAGAAAGCATAAGAAATAGAAGCCATCGGACTAGGACCGAAGACTGACAAAATGTGGTAATTAAAACAGCAAAGGCTGGCCCCAGGTTTCCATGAACCAGCAGAATTTCAGTTGGGATTACAAAAAGACGTGTATCGCAATGCAGGAAACGACACGGCCAAAAAATGTGAATGAGAAAAGTCGAGAGAGACAGTTTAATGAAATCTGTGCAGTATTAATACAAATGCAATCTTCTGGGGGTATAGACCCTCTCCCCCCGGAATATCTGCTGTGCTTTTGAACCCCCTTGATGGTACTCGCCCTGCTCTGCTTCACGTGGGCGTGTTCCTTCTGCCCCCGTTCATGTACCTGGCTCGATTTCAGCCTCGTCTCACGTGTGTGCCCGCGCGACCTAGAGTGTCACGTGTGTGCCCGCGCGACCTAGAGTGTCGAATGTTTCATCATCACCCGGTTCCTTCTTGGAGGTTCAGGCGGGACCCTGTGAGAACCGGGCAGCGCAGGCCCGCGTGTGGGTGTGTGCGTTTGGCTGCCCGTGTTTGAGTTCGTACGTGGACATGAGTGTGTGTATCTGTTTGCTAAAACGTGTGTGAATGTGCATGCATGTGCGT
>NW_011894027.1:6434-8505 GCF_000151845.1 Pteropus vampyrus | reverse complement strand
GAGGGTGTAGGTGGTGGGGGTCTTATTTTGCTGCTGGTATTTACCGAGAGATGTTTTGCTCAGCATTTCAAGAGCGAAATGAAATCCAGCATCAGTAAACTCACTTTGAAACAAGGGCTTAAACGCCAGATGCAATCAAAATGTCTGTCTACTCCACAAGGCTTGTGTTTCTTCAGCAGCTTTGATTGGGAGTCTGATACATTCAATGCATTGAAGGTGGGCCCGTGTGAACCAAAAGGTCTTTCTTTTACATCACAGGAACAAAGGGAGCCAAACCTTGATAAACTTTGTAGAATTTGCTGGATAAAAGCTTGTGTCAGGTGAGATCTGATAGATATAGCTCAGAATGGAGTTTGGGTTCTGGGAATGGAAGTTATTTTCAGAATGATGGTCCATTTTGAATAGTTGACCAACCACACTGAGATCTTGATTTAAATTTAGCTGCTTTAGGTATCTTCACATTTTTGTTTTCTGGTCCCATTCAGAGCTGTCGATGTTTGTCTCCATATGGCTGAATCTGGCATGCTGTTGAAGAGTGTCAGGAGACATGTTAAGTTGACTTGGTAGTTCTGTTTGCCATCCTCAAAGAAAATGGCTGATGGGAAGTTTTTAGCTGGTCGTGATCCCATGGAGTAAGGAATCCATTTGCAGACCCACCAGGAACAGGGAAGAGGAAGGGGCATTTGAGAATGCAAAAGAGAGAGGAAGAGAGCCTGATGGGGCTGTGAACCGAGGTGTGGCAACCCAGCTTTGTGTCTTTTAGATCAGGCAGATCTCATGACACTGACTGTATACAGCATTATTATCCATGAAGACATTTGTAGATTTAGGGCCAGAAAAAAATGTGCTTGACAAGATGTGGCCTGTGGAACTGATTGTAGCGTGAAAACAAAACACTGGAGGGGAGCGGCCAGACCGCGTCCTCCAGCCCGCTCAGCGGCTCTGCGGGAGCCCGTGCGGCCGATGGCCCTGCTGTGCTCTAGCGGCCCATCCCGCCGCCATCTTGGTTTCGGAGTTAGCCAGTGGAGGCGAAAGCCTTGCAGCCTTTGAATCTTAGATTTGCAGCTTAGCCGCAGAACTCGTGCTAGTTAGGGAACGTTTTAAAGTCTCGGTTTTCTCACTTATCTGAAATGATAATATACCTACCTTGCAGGGCTATTATTATTTATCGTGGTAAGATGTACGTAACATAAAATTTACCATTCTGACCGTTGTCGGTGACATTAAGTACGTTCACATTGTTGTGTAGCCATCACCACCGTCCTTCTGGACTTTTCATCTTCCCAGACTGAAACTCTGTACCCGTTAAACACTAATTCCCCATTTCCCCCCAAAAGACCCGGGGTTTGAACTCAAGACCTTAGCCTCCGTGAGTGTCGTGTCCTTTCCACCACGTCACGCCTCAGGAGTGTCTGCTGTCTTAAACGTTTAAGACGTCTCCTAAGAGTCTGTTATGTTAATTGGTATTACTTACAAAAACACATTTTCGGAATTAACTCAGACTCTATCCCTGATCTACCACGGAGGGTGAATTAATTAAGTCTGAACTAACGAGTTGGATGGTTTGTTCTGCTCGCGTTCTCGCCGGTGCCACCCTCCAGCCCCTCCCCCCATGTCCTGCACACACCTCAGGCTCACGGCCTGCGTGGGATTCTAAGAGGGGAAACGGAGGCATCGCTTCCCCGACGCCTGAACCCCAGCCCGCTCCCCAGTGTGTTTTCCTTTGCTTCGTGTAGAGCTAACAAGGCCAGACTTAATGTGGGTTTCATCTGAACTTTCTTGCTTCATAAGTGGGAACCTCGAGTTGTGTTCCTGTTCCCACTTTTGCCTCTCTCCTTCCTGTGCTCCACCAGTGACCTCCAACTGGTCTTCTTCCTCCTCTCCTGCTGGGCCTCCCTGCAGCTAGTGGATTTTCTGTCCTGCAGTTCAAAGTCCATCACCCCATTTTCTTCCCTGTTTGAAAACCCTCCACAACCCCCCATCGCTGTGTGATGATAAAGTTCACACTCTGCCGATGGCACTCTAACCCCCTGCCAGCTGGGCTCATCCTGAAATGTGTGATCCCCCCTTC
>NW_011894027.1:0-3924 GCF_000151845.1 Pteropus vampyrus | reverse complement strand
GGCCTCTGGAGTTTGTGGTACAGGAGCCTTTATCCAGAGATGGGCCTTGCTGGAAGGATGTGGCCACGCCTGTGTCTCAGGAGACTTTAATTGGAGCTGTCGACTTAGTTGCCCTGTGATGACAGGTTGCGATAAGGCCTGTGGTTCTAAGTCATGAAAGCACATCTGGGACAAGCCTGGCAAAACTATGGGTGGCACCCCGAGGACTCAGGAGGGGGCGTCCCGGCCTCTGCCTGCCGGTTCCTCACCTGCTCGTCACACTCAAGTGTCTGCAGTTTCTTCCCACTGACCCAGGCGTGGGCTTAGTTCTGTGCTTTGCTCACGGTCTCTTCTTTGCAAGCACCACCTGGCCATCATCGACTCATCCTTGGTTCCCGAGGCGGCCCTTCCATGATCCTTGCTCATTCCCTGTGTGCCCGTGACCCCCTGGCTATCTCTTTCGTTGTGTTTCCTCTCATGATTTCCTATTCGGTATGTCTTTGCCCTCCTTGAAGAATGGGTTTGCATCTTGTTTATCTTTGTATCTACTGTGCTTTGCACATAGTAGGCCATTTACTAAAGAGCACTGGAATGGACGAAGGCAAATAGCGAGAGGTGATACTCTGCGGGTCCTTCGAGGACTGGGAGGAGGAAGACAGCGTTTGCGTGAAGACGAATAATGGGTCACAGAGGGAGGGGAGCCAAGAGAATGAAAAGAATTCACAGAAATCCCCTTTGTTAAGGGGAGTAGGGTAAAGGGGAGGTGGGGACAGTCCTACTCTTGACTTTGATGGGGGCATGGATTTGGGGCTGATTGTGCTCATGTGAGCCTGGGTCTCCTACTGGCTTCCTGAGTCCTCTCCCCTGCTCTCACATGCTTGCTGGACTGTGGACAGGCCAGCAGGCACCGGATGCTGGGGTTCCCTCCCTTCTGGGGGACGAGTGTCCTTGGCATCACTTGTAGCTCTTTGCCAAGGCCTGTGTGGGAAGCCTCCTCAGGTAAAGGGCACCTGAGGCCACAAGTTTCTCAACAGTCTTGTGTGTTTTCTTACGATGAGGTCCCGTGTTATCTTCTGGCTAAAGGAGAGCAGCTGCCCCCTGGATTAGAAATGGCCTTGGACCCTTGGGGAGTGTCCTTTGATCTCTGCCTGCTTTGTCTTACTGCAAGGTGCTGTCAGGTTGAGGAAAGCTGATGGGGAGGAAGGATTGATGCTTAAAAATAAAAAAAATTACCTGCTTCACCCCTCTCCCCATGCCCACCCCCAATATTTGTAAATATAACACTAGCTTTATTGTGCTATCTGGAGTGGAGGTTCTCAGCTGCATGCCAGCATCACTTGGGTAACTATTTGAGAAGTATGTGCGCCAGACCCTATATTCAGAGGCGATTCGGAAGGTCTGGGGCAGGCCTTGGCGCCTTAGTATTTTGGAAAGGCTCCCCATCTCCAGGTGTTTGTGATGGGTGCCCTAGACCAAGAACCACTGCATTAGACGGAAAAGCTTCTTGGTGGAAGAGACTGAGTCCTGTGTGTCTTAGTGTCCCCTGCTGTACCTGGCATATAGTAACTTACCATTCATTCAGAAATATTTGTTGAACACTGGTCCGGGAAGGAAGGCTCATTCCCCTCATCTGGGCTGGGAGTGCTCTGGTTTGTGTTGTCTCCCAGGGGTGTCTGTTATCTGTGGCTTTGCATTTGGCCTGCCCGGTTTTCATGCCTGGTGGTCACATGTATATTCCCAACTGCAGGGTTCCTTTTGAATTAGCCCGAGACCATCGTAGCTCCTGTTTCTAAGTGTGATTACTTTGGCAGGCCTTGAGAACTGGAGAGTGTGAGGCTCGCTCTTTGTCTAGATACTGTCATAATCAGCTTATGCAGGCATGAGCTGTTTGCAAATATCCATCTATTTACAGGACCAAAAAAAGAAAAGAAAGAAAATAAGTCGACATCTATAATTTTGGAGTTGTTTCTGGGTGGCGGGTTTCATGGGTGATGTTTTCCTAGGCTTTTTCCTTTTCAGTATTACCCTTTCATTTTGGAAAAAGCTGATCGACTTTCATTTTTAAGACATAGATGTGTTCGTGAGTTTTTCTCACTGAACACTTTCCTCCAAGGGTGAAGGTTCTGAGAGATAAAACTTCCTAATGACCAAATTCATCCTCTGCCCTCTGGCACCTAGCTGGGAGCTGGGTCTGGGTTTTTCTGCTCACTGACGTTGCCTCCCTGTCTCCTTTTGTCTCTGTGGATTGAAAATAGCCTCAGGGCCCAGAGGTGACTACTTCCAGAGGATAGAATGGGCTCCAAATTAAGTGTGTGTGTGTGTGTGTGTGTGTGTGTGTGTGTGTGTGTGAGAGTGTGAGTGAATGGGCTCGAAATTAATTGTGTGTGTGTGTGTGTGTGTGTGTGTGCGTGTGTGTGTGTGTGTGTGAGCCTGCATGTGTGTGTGTGTGTGTGTCAGCTGCCTTGAGAGCATCAGTCCGCATCCGTTTGCCCAGTGGGGTGGAAGCGGAAGCAAGCTCCTTAACCGGGAGAACCGGAATCTCACCGTGTTGAAGACCCAGGAGGAAGAGGGGGATGGAAGCATTCTGAACTAGCGCGAGGCTACACCACGTTCACAATTTCAGAACCCTTCGTCTCGTAGGCGCCGAGAATGTGCTTCATAGAAATATTGCGACTGCTCGCATTCCTCGCTAAGTCGGAGCCTCATTTTTAGTGTGTGATGGGAGGCATCTCAGCCCAGGAAGTGGGAGGGGGTTAAGTTATAACCCAGGAAGTTCCTTTCCTGTCGGAGGAAGAGAGAGAGAGAGAGAGAGAGAGTTCTTTCTAAAAACCAAAACCTTCTAATTATAAACTTGTCATTGCTTCCTTGCCCCCTGCCTCCTCTGTTGACTTTTTTCTTTATTTTTGTTATTTTATATTAGTTTCAGGTATATAGCATAGTGGTTAGACATTTATGTAACTTACAAAGTGATTCCCCTGATAAGTCTCGTACCCACCCGGCACCATTCACAGTCATTGCAATATTATTGACTGTCTTCCCTATGCTGTACTTTACATCCCATGACTATTTGGTAGCTGCCAATTTGTACTTTTTAATCTCTTCACCTATTTCACTTAGCCCCTCAACCCCCCTCCCACCTGGCAACCATCAGTTTATTCTCTGAATCTGTGAGTCTTTTTCTGTTTTGTGTTGAGTTTCTTTTGGTTAAAATGCTGCTCTGTCCTAGGGCTCGTGTTCTGTAGCATAACCTATTCCAGATCACTCAAATGATTGTGCTGTTTTGAAACCTGACTCAAGGCTGTTGCGTGTGGTTTAATCTCCCACAGTTGAGCCCAGAGGCAGAGCAGGGCTTTTCAGAGTTTTTGCTGAAATGTACATGTGGAAACTGTTTTGAAGTCCAAGGATTTCATTGGGACAGTCGTTTAGTTTTGAGATCCACTTGGTTAGAATGGCCATCCCACCTGCCACATTTTTTGGGGGTTAGGGGTGGTACCTTTGAGTATGTGAAAATAGAGACTCTTTGTTATAATGCTCTGTGGCTTTTGTTATTCAAGTCCCATGAGAAAAGGATCACAAGGTCTGGTTTCAACATTCAGAGATGGTCAGGAGGGAGGGATTCCTTACAGTGGTGCATCCATGTACTTATTTCTATTTAGTGATTTTATACGGATTTTTAATTTCATGTTATGGACAGTTGTCACTGCCTGACATTGATTTAATTTTTCCTCATATAAATGTCCATTCCTTTCTTTAATGTCATCACAGCACTTTAGTACATTGTTTCTTCTGTGTATTTCGTTAATTCCTCAGGACTATGGATTCTCCACTCATTTATCCATCCACACTTGAGTGCCAGCTATGTGCCAGGCACTGTGCTAGACGCTGCTGATTTGAAGATGTGTTGAGTCACAGTCTTTCTTCAGAGACTTGGTCTACATGGCATAC
>NW_011894026.1:14194-16557 GCF_000151845.1 Pteropus vampyrus | reverse complement strand
GCCTCGGTGATGGATAACAATGAACTGGCCTTAGCTTTGCGTGAGCCCGACCTGGAAAAGGTAAGCCACATTCCTGCCCCTGTGTTTGTATGTGTGTTTGTAGTTGTTTCTCAAGGTTATTTAAACATAATAACAAAATAAACACATTTTAATAGAATTTATGTATTTATGTATTTTTGAAAATCTACTCTTGACCATAATGTAGGGCCAGTCAGTCTCGGGCATTTTTTTCTTCGCTCGTCACTGCCTCGTCCCAGTCTGCTACTGGGTTGACAATCAATGCATAGCTGTTGAGGGCATGAGAAAGTGAACTGTTCCCCAGACGCTTCCGACATGCCACTCAAAGGTCACAGGGCTTGGCCTCTTTGACTTACCTCCCATGTGTAATTTAAAATCATTTATCCGCACGCTGATTTAAATGGCTAATGTTTAAAAGGTTGACGATGCCAAATGTTGAGGATGTGGAGCAACTAGAAAGTCATCTACTGCTGTTGGGAGGAAAAATGCTTGAGCTAGTTTGGAGAGCAGTTTGGCTGTTTCCTAACAAGTTAAACATATACCCGTCATAAACATACACCTAGCCTTTTCACTCCAAGGTGTTTTTTCAATAGAAATAAAAATATATGTCCACACAAAGATATGTTCATGAATGTTGATAACAGCTTTATTCATCCTAGCGAAGAAATGCAGACTACTCAGGTGTCCCTCAAGTGATGGATGGGTTATCCAAAGTGGGGTGTTTCTGTGTCCATATACGGTGGGATGCTATCATTAGACAGTACGCAGGAGTGAAGTTCTGACATGCGCCTCAACAAAACATGAGTAATTTCAGAATCTTTATTCTGAGTGCGAGAAGCCAGGCTCTGAAAGATACATACTGGATGATTACATGTATAAATGTTCAGGAATATGCAGGCAGTGTCGTGGCAGAAGGCAGGTTGTCCAGGTCCATGCATGTAGGGAGGGAGGGACTGCAGAAGGCTCGGGGCCCAAGGGGTGGTGGAAATGTTCTGCATCTCGATGGTGGAGGGTTTTTGCTGATGTATAATCTCTCAAAGCCCATTGAATTCTATACTTTAAATAGATGGGCTTATTGTACATAAATTATACCTTAGGAGAGGTGATATAAAATATTTTTAGCTGTATTTCATTTCTTTTTGAGGTTGATTTAGCTTGCGCTGGGCGTAATCGTTCATTTGATAAGTTCTCTAACAATCTACCACCATTGATAATGGCTACTTTAGGGGGTTATTCGAAAACTGGATCATTTATGAAATATCATAGAGGGCCAACATTCATATAAAAGAACATTTTAAAAGGCAAAACTAAGCCGAAATTTTGTGTTAAATTCAATAGTACTAAAAGATAAGCAGTACTATCCGAGAGTTTATGGATGGTGAAACTATGTAAAAAGTTAAATAACTTGCTCAAAATGATCCGGGAAGTGATGCAGGTCAGATGTGAACCCAAGGGCATTGGACTCTCAGCTTAGTCTTCTCTATTTCTCTGTGTGGCCCTTCCCCGCTAAACCGATAACGTCATTTTCAATATAATTCACTTCTTTCAAATATCTTTATATCTTAGAAGGATCTTTCAGTATCTCAGATGGGCCGGAGGTCATTAGACATTTTTGAAGTTTATCAAATACTGTGATTTATTTTTTAGGTAAAAGTCACAAATTAAATGATATGAGATTTAGGAATATTTTTCTTTCATTGGGTTGGTTCATAAATATTTTTATTACAATAGCACTTTGTTACGATTTTTGAATATTTCTTAATGCTAAGGGTTTACTAATGGGAGTTCACGGGAGTTCTCCTGAGACTGAAAGTCACTCACAGAGCTGCCTTTGTTTTAAGCCTCCGTCTGAGAGCCTCACTCTTCACGACTAGTGTGAGCATCTTACTTTTCGCCCCAGGGGTAATGCTTGTGTTCGCCGTCCTGTTCGTAGGTCGTCCGGTATCTGGCTGGCTGTGGACTGCAGAGTTGCCAGATGCTGGTGTGTAAGGGGTACCCAGATATTGGCTGGAACCCAGTTGAAGGGGAGCGGTACCTCGACTTCCTCAGATTTGCTGTCTTCTGTAATGGTAGGACTGATTGCTCGTGGGGTTCTTTTTGGACGTTATTAAAACTTCTTAGAAATAGCTATATAAAATAATTAGATATCCTAGCACTTTCATGAAGGAAGTAAATATTAATAAAGAGATTGAATATTTCATCATCAGTTTTCTACAGTAACTTTTATAATATTTTGATAGTGATGTTATAATTCGTTAGTAAATTAAAATTTTAGACGCATGCATTATAAATTTTTACAGTTGCATTCTAATAATCTAAGATTATGGCTTCAGATTACAAATCAC
>NW_011894026.1:7435-8309 GCF_000151845.1 Pteropus vampyrus | reverse complement strand
GATTTTCATCACATAGATTGTCAAAAATCTGTATGGCGGAGGGCATTGTAGACAAAGCTTTATGATTACAATATTTGTTTTCTTTCCTGTTAAAGATCCAAGAAAGAAATTATGCCAATAAACAGAAGATTTTTGTTCTTTTATATGAATGGGGGAAAAAAATCTTAGTGACTTAATAACAGACTAACTTGGCCCTTCTGAAATTTATCCATCTCAGTTGGGGACCTCCTATGGGTCAGAACTTATGCTTGCGTTTTGCATCCCGGAAACACAAGCTTCCTGGCCCTGAAGCCTGCACCCTGTCCCCGAGACCGGCCGACGGTCTTGATGGTGTCAGAGCCTCGTCTTCATAATATTTCAGGGGCCTGCAGGAGTCCAAAATACTTGTTAGATTCATGTTCACCCCCATATTGTAAGCCCGTCCTTGGGTGAAATTGTGGAATACAGATAGAAATACAATTATATTTTTAGCACAAAGCAAGAAAGGGGCTAAATCAATCATAAATTTTAGTATATTTTCAGGTCCTAAAGATAATTTTCCCTTTGTATTCTAGCTCACGTTGTGGATCGATATTTATATGTAATTTTGGGAAATAAGCATTAATAGACTTATCAGATTCTCTATATATTTTAACACCCTCAACAGGATAAAAACTATTGTTGTAATGGATAAACCAGCTGGCCTAGACCGTAATACAGAACTTGGTGTGTGCTGATGTCAGTGGAGCTGGGTGAGGAAGGAAATATCTTTCTGGTAGCCTGAAACAACAGTTTCTGAACAGGATCTAATTTAATGCGTACACGTAACAGAATTATTTCAGACTTGGATTCCCATGTCAGTTTTCTGGACAGAATTATAACATTAATTTGACCA
>NW_011894026.1:0-1535 GCF_000151845.1 Pteropus vampyrus | reverse complement strand
GTCCTGTTTCTTCGGGTGTGTTCACCTGAAAATCTGAGCCTAAATAGTATAGTTGACACCGTAGCAAGACAATCAGTCTTTGATTATTGGCGCTGATGGAAATGACTAGACACATAAATAATAATAGTACGTAGAACACAGGAATCATTGAGGACTGTGAGACCCGTTAGAGGATAAGCAACTTCCCTTTCCTCCCCCTCCCCGAGTAGCGTATTCACAGCCTTTGACATCACGAGCGTCTTCATCTTTCCTTGTCCTGCTGCTGATGTTTTGGTATCGACTACAAACCTCTTATCTCTTGGGCTTTTTGGGGAGATACCGCCTCATTCATTTCAATGTTTTCATAAGCCATGGAAACTTATTTGTCTTGGTAACAAATCATATGAAGCACATGTAAAGATATAACTGAGGGACACATTTCCAGTTTTCATATTTCTCTTGCTTTCTAGATAGTAAAATAACATGTCAGTGTATTGATCCCGCGAGAGCGGTCCACTGCCAGACACAAGTGACTTTCTACTCTGCGATTCCCTTTTAGGCCGCGTTGAGTGCCACGGACATGGCCTTGGCCCTGAATCGGTACTTGTGCACGGCCGTGCTGCCTCTGTTGACGAGATGTGCCCCTCTTTTTGCTGGCACAGAGCACCACGCTTCCCTCATCGACTCGTTACTTCATACCGTGTACAGGCTTTCTAAGGGCTGTTCGCTGACCAAAGCTCAGCGGGATTCCATAGAAGTTTGTTTGCTGTCTATTTGTGGGTAAGTAGGCAACTAACTCTACACCAAGTCTCTTATTTAAGAAAGAGAATTTACTGTGTGGCCCTTGACAAATTGTTATGAATTTTGGGAACAGTTTCTGTTGCAACAAATTAACTCATCTTAGGTAGCTCTGTGTACTAAAGTGAGTCTTGTCAGAGCCCTGGTCAGGCAGGTTCAGGAGCGTTTCTCCAGACTCCGCCAGGGAGCAGTGTTGGGTGCAGCCTTGGGTGCTACAGCGGACCAGGCGTGCTGCTCTGGATGCTGGTGGGCAAGGCCTCTGTGAGGAGTCTCTGCCAGTTCAATGTACGATGGATAGATTCTCCCCTTCTGAGTGTGTGCAATGGTTTTAACTCCCTTTCCAGAAGAGAAAAGAAAAAGAGATTTATTAAATATAAAAAAACGACACAGCATAATATTAAAGCACCACTTATGGTGGCAGTGATGAATGCTGACTGTTGCCTTCTGCCTGGAAAACCACTTCCTATAGATAGACGTGTTCACGTGTCTTCCCATGAAAACCAGAAACGTGTCTCCTCCCTCTGAAATTCTGACAGCGAAAGGGACAATTTCTCGGGCCCCCAGTGAGGATGGTGGCTGCTTCCCACTTGGGCAGCGGCCCTTGGCGGTGAAGGCTTACGCCCCGGCAGTGCGTGGGCAGAGGGAAGGTTTTCACTCACAGCGGGTTTGGAGCCGGACGGGACTGAGGGAGGTGAAAAATTAGCATATGCTATCACTTCCCTGACCCTAAAATTCTAGAAAATGGAATCAAAATACCT
>NW_011894025.1:7142-10458 GCF_000151845.1 Pteropus vampyrus | reverse complement strand
TGCCGTAGCCCCGACTTGCTGTGTGACCCTGGGCCATAGCTCTCGTAAGCTCGGAGACTTCTAGGAAGTCATCCAGCCCAGACTCTCGCTCTACAAGTGGAGAAACCCATTGCTAGTCTGCCTCATTTTCATCAGTAAAAGGGACGATAATACTCTATAAGGTCATCGTAAAGGTCAAGTGGAACATGAAAACGCAGGGAAGGGAGACACGCGAAAGTGCCACTGTAACCTTCTGTGTGGTTGGGGCCCCTTAGCCACGGAGAAGCTCTCTCTGGTGGTTTCATGACTCTACCACTGCCACATGGCAAACCGGGAAGAGCTGAGCTTTGTCCGGCGTCTGGGACAGAGCTTCCCCACCTCCGACCTCTCCGTCTGTGATCCTTCACATTCTCTCACTGCCCATGGGACTTATCACAGTCCTATCTAATACATTTGAGTTACATCTGTACCTCAAGCATCATTAAACAGGCAAGAAATGTGCCGACTTCATTCCCCAAAACAACTTACTTAGGTGAATTATAATTAATTCAGCTCACTACTCTGTAAGAAATGAGAATTTCTTATACATATCTGGTGGCATTTCCATTAACTTTAATAAAAAGACATCACCAGCCCAGACTGTTTAAGGAGAGAGCAGTTAATTCTACTCAGGTGAAAGTTACCAGTGCCATAAAGGTGGTATAAGGATGTGAAAGAACTAATAAACACAGCTGGTGGAAATTTTAAGGGGACTTTGAGGGGAAAAAGGAAAGCCAGATGTCAACCTAAAACACAGCAGGAAGTGGATGCCCTGAATTTAGGAAGTGCCAAGAAATCCCCTCTTCGAAAATACCCTTTCTGAAGGTCTTCCGTTAGGTCTGGTGTCTCCGGAAGAATACTCAAATCTAAAGAGACTTCCTCATTACTAAAAAAGAAAAAAGTATGACCTATCGTTTTGTCATTCAAGTATAAAACCTTGAGTCATCTTACGTCTTCATCTTAACGTCTTTTTGTAAAAAAAAAAAAAGTCTAAATATTGTGGGCTCTTGAAATACCTTCTGATTTTTTCTTTCCAAATATCTACGACCAACACCTCTGTCTACCCGAAGAGTCACAGCGGCTTGTAACTCGGCGTCACCTCTCTCATCCATTGTGGACACCTACCATGTGATTAATCTTCCAAAAATGTATTTCGTCAAATCGCTTCCCTGCTCTGGTGCTGGATGGTGGCTCCCCACCGCTAAAATCCAGACTTCTGAACCGGGACCTGAAGTCTCACGTGTAATATGGCCAATGTCACTGCCTCTGAGGGAAAGTCACCTCCCCTGCGGTTTGCTCCTGAGGCCTTCGCTTTTGTTGAGACGCCACAGCACTTTGAAAAATTACACTTTTCAACATTTCATCAAGTTTAAAAAGAGAAACGTATTCAAATGTTTTGAACTCAGTTTTACAAACGTTATAAAAAAGCTCTAAAAACGACTTCGATTTTTATCTAAATTCCAAATCCATCGTCTTTGGTTTGCTTGCCCTATGAACTAACTGCCAGATCGCCCAACCTGCAGGTTTTAAAGATTCTCCTTCTTCAAACACACCTGTTGGTTCTTCTAATAAGACACCTGGACACCTCAAGGAGCTACATTCGTTTCAAAGGAGCTCATCACCTTCTGCACAAACCAGCCCCCCAGTCTGAGAGCTCCCATTTCTGTCGGCTACACACCTCGCCCCCACCGCCTAGCAGTCACCCCGTTCGATTGCTTTCATCGATACAACAAATATCTACTGAGTGCTTATGACTTATTCAAGTTCTTTGCTGAGCTCTGGGGCTACAACGGTAAAAGAGAGAAATGCTCTCTTCCTCCCCGAGTCGCCAGGGGACCAGGTAGATGAACTGGTCACAGCTGCTCGCCAGGCAGCTGCCGCATCCTGTTCCACTGGGACAACCTCCGCACGCGGGGAGCTCAGGCTGTATCGGACTTGCTGCCTCTTCTCTGCCCCCTGGATACTGTCTGGCACCCTTTGCCACCAGTGCATCTTCTTAAAGCGTCTTTCGGCACAGAGGACGTCAGCCTAGAGCCACACCCACCTCTAGGATAAAAGTGAACCTGTGCCCTGGCGGAGGGGAGAGGTGGGTTCAGACTCAGCTGTGAACGTGCAAGGCCACACAGAAAGGGCACGGGCGTCACCAGGCCGTCCGAGAGCAGCACGAGGAGGCCACGGGGCGACCTCACACAGCCTCGCAGGTCGCCGTGAAGATTTCAGCTTTGACTCTAAGAGAGGTGGGGCCAGTGGGAAGTGCTGAACAGACTGAGCGACGCACTCTGACTTCGCTCTTAAGATCACGCTGGCTGCTGCGTTTAAAAGTGACCGGTCGTGGGCCAGGATGGGAGCCGCGAGGCAGACTAGGAAGCAGCAGCCCTGGACGAGCACCAGAGGAAGTGGTGAGAGCTGGTCGGGTTCTGGTTCTGTTTTGAAGGCAGAACCAAGAAAATTTCCTGGTCAAGTGAACATGGTGTTCCAGAGAAAGAGGAAGGTCCAGGACGACATCCATGTTTATTCCAACCGAGAGGACAGAGTGGCCAGTAACCAAGAGGGGAAAGAACAGGTTTTTGGGGAGGAACACGTTTTAAGGGGGGATCACGAGCTCACTTCTGGACATATGACATTCGAGGGGCCAGTGAGCGACCTGACACAGAGCAGGCAGAATGGGGCCCAGCGCGCGTCTGCGCTGCAGCTCCACGGGGTGTGCTGTCAGCACCGCGATGATATTTAAGCCCGGACAGGGGGTGAGCTCAGCCCCCTGGGTGTGGACGCCGGCAGCGAAGGGAAGAGGCCCAGCAAAGGGAGACGAGGGAACCCGCAAAGCGGACTGAGAAGAAACGGTCAGTGAGTGTTTAAAGGGCAGTGCTCTGTGTGCCAAGCGAAGGGGGTGTTTCAAAGAGGAGGGAGTGACCGGCCGTGTCGAACGCTGCCCCGTGGTGGACAAAGACGTGGTCGGACAATGGGCCGCTGGGTCTGTCAGAGGTCAAGAGCAGTCTGGGCGGAGCGGTGGGGACGAACGCCTGTCTGGAGGATGTCAGACGTGAACGGGAGAAAAGAGTTTACAAAGGGCGAAGACAGGCAACTCCTTCCAGAGTTTCTAGAACGAAGGCGGAAAGCGGTGGCAGCGGGAGGGGTAGAGGGGCCACGAGCGGGCTGCCGGTGACGGTCCTGACGGTCGCAGAGTTGCGTGCTGGCAGGGGGAGTTCCCGGGCCGGGATCCCAGGGTGCAGTGAGAGGCGCCAGGATCCAGGGCGCAAGTGGGGCGTTCGGCCCCAGGTGGGAACCTCGAAGGCTCAGG
>NW_011894025.1:2898-4512 GCF_000151845.1 Pteropus vampyrus | reverse complement strand
AGGACTGTCAGGCCTCCTTCTGGGCTGATAGGGGTGCCACGGAGATCGGAAACAATGGCAGGAAGCAAGTCAGGAGCACAATGGAGATTATGGAGATTAAGGACCGCGGACCAGTACAGCGGCATGCTGGCGCCTCCTCCAGCTGCCTCCCATGAGCCACCGTTAGCATCTCTGGCTGACTCCAGTCGGATCATCCAGGTGGGAACGTTTCAGCGAGGCACTGACTAGGGCTTCAAATCACGGCCTCCCACCTGCTCCGCACCAACCCGGTTATGAAAAATTTACTACCACCACGAAGACCGGCATATTCTTGATACCCCCAAATGGGTTAAAATGCATCCTGCTCCAGTCTTGAGCTTCTTATTAAGAGAGAAGAACAGCTGTTAAGGGGAAGACATTCAAGATAAATTAAAACTTGCTAGAGGTTTTTGCCTAGTAGCAAACGGGGTAATTGAAAAGGCGCAAGAAAAATGAAGACGATTGAAGAGAACAATTGTAGGCAACTGTGTCCAGTACTTTCAAACTAGAAGCAACTATTCCTCATTCGTCTCCTTGCAAGGACTTTTAGAACCCAGCTCCCTTAGTTAAGGGACACTGACCTCAAACAGACACCAGCATCCTTCTGATGCTTTGCCAATTATACACTCTCTCTCCCACTGAACAAGAGTGGGGAAGTAGGTAAAAGGAGCAGCCCACACACCGCAGTGGAGGCTCGAAATGACTTGTGAGTGAGTGAGTGAGTGAGTGAGTGAGTGAATGAATGAATGAGTGAATGAGTGAGTGAGTGAGGGAGGGAGTGAATGAATGAATGGGTAGGGTGGTGGGGAAGGGAAGAGGTATGAGATGAACTAGCACACCCTGGCTGCATAATATGGCTTGTCTTTCCTTGGGAGAAGCCATATTCCCTGGACTGGGGACAGGAAGAAGAAAGAAGGCAGGCATAGCATGGAGAGAAGCAAGGGTGGAGAACAGGGAGACTTCGGTTCAAAGAATCACAGTCATTCTGAGCTGGAAGAAACTATGAATTAGTCAGCATACCCCCATTTCACAGGCGAAGGGGCGGGACACCAAGAGAGATGACGGAGAGGGTTGGTGAGTGATTCTCGCCGGGGGTGTGTGCACACACTCCCGAGTCTTTGTGAACCTTCTCCACGCCCGTGGGCAGTGGTTGCTAACCGCGCTTCACATGAGGGGACGGGCCTCGGGAGGCTCGAAGCCACTTGGCAAGTTTATGGCAGCAGAGGGACCAGAACACAGACGGTCTGACTCCTTGTCTGGCCCCCTTTCACAACGACACGGTTCCAACATTCACTCATTCGTTCATTTCTTTGTTCTGGAAATAGTCCTTGAGCATCTATTCTGCGAGGGACCTCTGAGAACGAGGCAGGCACAGGCCCCGCCCTCTGAGAGCTCAGTGTCTGTGAGAGAAGTCAGACTTTATGCAAATAATTAGACAAACATCCAACTGCAACTGTGCGATGTGCCAGAGAGAGAAGCATCGGAAGTCACTAAGAGCCCTCACTGACTTAGAGAGCCAGCGAGGGGTTAAGGCCGGCTCCCTGGGTTCTGAAAAATGGGTGGGAATGAGCTCAGCCAGGGGGAGTGGGGCAGGTC
>NW_011894025.1:0-1678 GCF_000151845.1 Pteropus vampyrus | reverse complement strand
ATTTCAAATAATCCGTTGCAGTACCCTCACAGGACAACATCATCGCTCCACATTTTTGCTAGTTTTTATAGGGCTTCGAGTCAGGAGAACTCAAAATATTTTGCGGATAAAGTGTCTGATGTTTGCTTTGGAAAACACAGTCACCATAATTATCGGGTGACTAAAAAGGGATCCTCTCCCAGCCACAAATTCCTCTGCACATTTTAACTTGATTTCTGAGAGTTAGATCGACAACTACTTTTAGTTTCTTCAGTGTAACTCTATCCATGAGGCACTGTTGGGGGGGGCTCTACAAACAGGTATTCAGTGAATCCTCTTAAAAACCACATCAGGCAGGTGTCATTTTTAACCCTGTGTTGCGGATAAGGAAACAGAGACACAAAGCTTAAGTGAGTTGCTGGAAAAGTGGTGAAACTGGATTAGAACCCAGTCTGACACCAGAAAGCTCTTAAGCACCGTTCCTGCTTGCTATGGGGCATACGGTGGTCACACACAGTGGGTGGTGTGAGACACGATTTCTCGGGACACAATTTCTAGACTGTTCTGGAACGGCACATGTTGATCGAGTCAAGCCACACCGGTTGGGAGTCAAGCACACCTCTGAAACGCAGGTGAGGCACCACGCTCCATGGTCCCCAAGTCACGGAACGCCAGGGCTAGAGCAGACCTCAGACCACAGGGGCCCGTGCTCATCCCCAATCGCACCTCTTAAACGGAAGGAAATGGAAGTTTGATTCGGCAAAAGAGTCGCGAACCCAGATCTCCAGAATGTTACGTGAGAACCCAAGTGCAATGATTTTGTTTTGTCTGATGATTTTGTTCCAGTGTTGTGTTTCGGTTTTTTTTGTTTTTAAAAAGATGTTACGGAGGAATACGAGACAGGGTTCAATAACGAAAGACCATGAGCAGTGAAGTTGAAAGGACGGCCTAAAAGTCTGTGCTTCTCACGCATGATGGAAAATAAAATGTGAGATGTGGAAAAGTGAGAAGGGGGAGGGAACAAGTGAGAATGAGATGCGGGGGCGGCGGGGGGGGAAGGAAAGCCAGAGCCAACAAACCTGCACACTCATGCTGCGCACATCAAAGAAGTTAGGAGGCAACACAGCGAACACGTGTTGAGTGAATTAACTGATTAAAACACAACTTCAGTGTGGTCCCAAAAGCAGGGCTTCAGGACAGAACAGCAAAATCTGACAGTCACCTCGAACCCTGAGCTTTGCAAGACCCCTAACTGCCATGGAACCTGGCTGAGTAACCAGAAGAGGAGAGGTACAAATGTCTGACTGGAGCCGAAGGATAAATGACCCGGGACCCCTCTGACACATGCAGTCAACAGACCCCTTTGAGTGGGGAGGTAGATGGGGTCACAGGGGTCAAATATGTGGCGACAGAAAGAAATCTAACTATGGGCGGTGAACACACAATGTGATATATATGCCTTACTGTTGAATTATACACCTGAAACTTACTGGATTTTGTTAACCAATGTCACCCAAAAGAGCAACGACAAAAAACATCCAGACCCCTTTCCTTCCCCCGGCTGCTGCCAACACTAAAGCGAGACTGGAGGGTCTCCCGGCCCCATCCCTGTCTCACTGCGGCTCCTTTCCAGATGTTCCTTTTGTATCCTGCTTCCCCTTCAAGTTGAACTGGGTTTCACCCCCTAAGTGTTGTGGGT
>NW_011894024.1:7105-7462 GCF_000151845.1 Pteropus vampyrus | reverse complement strand
TGAGATGTTTTTCCCAAGAACCTGGAAAGTCATGAGAGGAGACTGATCTCAGAAAGTTCGGGAGTGCAAGCCACCACGATGGATCAGAGCAGAGCTCAGGACGCCCCCGGCGAGAAAGGGAGGTGCCACCCGCCTGTGAGAACAGCCTGGTACCTCAGTAAAGGCCTACGTGAGGCTGACACGCATGAAATTGCTGGCACTTGTTCCTTTTGACCTACAAAAACAAAACTTTCATATAGTTCAACCTAATTTAAGAAGTACCGTGTTGGGCTGAAGGAAGCCAACATTAGCGCTGCCCATCCCAGCATCGACCCAGGAAGACAGAGCTCCTGCCAACAGACTAGAGGTCATTCAGAC
>NW_011894024.1:3052-3650 GCF_000151845.1 Pteropus vampyrus | reverse complement strand
TCCATTTACGTGACATGTCGCAAAAAGGCAAACCTCTAGAGAAACCCGCAGAGAAAAGAAAGTTGGTTCCTGGTTTCCAGGGGTTGGTGAGGGAGCGGGGGCGACAAGGAGTGACTGCTAATAGGCGCAGGGTTTCTTTTTAGGATGATGACAATGTTCTAGAGTTAGACAGTCATGATGGTTTGTGCAAACTACTAAAAAGTAACTGAATTGTACATTTTTAAAAGGTGAATTTTATCATAGGTGAATATGTCTCTACTTTTTTTTAAAGCAACGGAAGAGAGATGGTCGGAGGGAAGGAAAACGCACAGTTGCTGACCCCTGCTCCGGGCGCCACACTCCAACTTAGGCTCTCGAGGCCATCCGTTTATTTAGCCTCAAAACAACCCGGCGAGGTGGTGCCTCTGGCATCTTACGCACGAGGCTGAAAGGCGAGACGGCGAGGCCGTGCGGCCCGAGGGGGTCGGGCAGGACTGTCAGCTCACACCCGCTGTGCCCACGAAGCCGGGTGGTCAGCTGCCAGCGGGCCTGTTCTCTGGTGCTCTCAGACGCTGGCCCGCCAGGCACCAAGGGAGCACAGGGAAATCAGAACCGGGTG
>NW_011894024.1:0-2427 GCF_000151845.1 Pteropus vampyrus | reverse complement strand
CAGGGAACTGCCTGCTCCGGAGGCCTGCAGGACGGGTAGCTGCTTAGCTGTCACCTGATGCCACTGGGCAGGTGCAAGTGAGAGCAGCCTGGAGCCCTGGGGACCAGCCCAGGGTGAGTGTCTGGGGCTGTCTGGGAAGATGAACAGTAAACCCTCCATGATCCCAGCAGCCCGTCTCCAAGCCTGAGGTGCAGCATTTGCCCCTACTTGTGGGGTAAGGAGCTCACGCCAGGCAGAGCTAGGCCGGGTAGTGAGTGAAATGACCGCTGGAGCCTGAGATCTGGGGGGCTATGGGGAGCCCTGCCTGACTGCACATAGTGGCCCTGTGCCGGGATAGGGGCACCCCCAACGTGGCTCAAAGGTCAGCTCTGTTCACTGCCAGTCTCAGCAAGAAAGAACACCAAGTACGGGAAGCCAGAGTCCGTGTTTGGGGTATCTTCCTGTAAGAGGACGGGGGTGCAGGTAGATCAGGGTGCTATTGCGCTCCTGGCACCTCCCAGAGCCTCTGAGCCTTGGGTCAGTGATGGGGGGAGCAGCTGTGGGTGGGGCAGGAGCCCAGCAAGATGGGAAGGAACGGGATCGGCTACCCAGCCATCCAGGGGTCAGGGGTGAGGCTCGAACCACCAGCCTGGCCCTTCCCCTCGCCTTCTTTGCAATCAGTTTCAGACATGTGGCCCAAGACTCAGCTCAGGTGACACGTGCCCTCCATGAAGGTCTCCCCGACTCCCAGGCCTGGCCAAGGCGGCCGACCTCTGCACTCCCGCCACGCACCTGGGGACTCCTCTCTCCACCTGACACCCCCACACCCCACGTCACGACGGCCTGAACGTGTGACTCTCTCCCCCACAGGCTGCGAACACGGCGAGGAGCCAGCCTCACCCACGCCACCCGCAGCACCGAGTGGTGTCGCGCTGCCCGCGTGTGGAGGCCGAACAGAATGAGCGCGAGAAACGACGAGAGTAAAGGAAGATGAAACGAGAGAGACTAGGAGGAGAGGGAGGGAGGAAGAAACATCGCATTCCCGTTGACTAAGGTGAAACGGTACAGGATCCCAGTGACATTGTATATAGAAAAAAATAACGGGTCTTATTAGACACGTCTGTTCATCATGAGCTGGGACACGAACGGCCTTTCAGAACCTCAGGTCTGACACCTTCCTTTCACGTATTCGGAGATGTCCCTGGTCTAACCCTCAAGTTCACGGACAAGCAAAGGGAGGCCCGGAGAAGTGGAAGGGCACCAGGGGCCCAGCAGTGTCCTTCAGGCACAGCTGGAGCGCAGAGGCCCCCTCCGCCGACCCGAGTCCTGAGCCAGACAGCGCCTGAGCAGTCGGGGATGCGAACGCCTGTCTGAGCAACGCAGGCGTCTTCCTGAGCGGCACCTGCCGGGGAGGAAGGCGGCCAGGCGCTCGCTCCCCACCCTGCTGGCGGCAGCATACCTTCCGCTCAGAGATGGCACGGCCGCGCTTCTCCAGGCTGGCATGTCTGCCCGTGCTAAAAATGGCGCCATGCTCCTGTCTTCGTTCCCTCCCCTCTCTCCACATAGAAACTCATCTGTGGGCACCGTAATCTGCGGCCTCCTGTCGGGAGCCTGATGCGGAGTGGGGTCCAGGTACGGGACGTGGCCCTCGCCTGTGCCAGTGCCGCTCACTGCGGGGCTTGAGCCGGGCATAGGTGCGTTCCAGCATCCCACAAAGCAGCTCTGACCCTCTAGAAAATCGCCCCTGCGAGATGGCTGCATCTCAGCATAAAACTCCTGGGGTCACGCATGGCCCTGGTTGAGTGCCATGAACCCCTGTCACCTGACCCCTGCAGCTGCCATGAGTGAAGTGTATCTGAATCCCAGTGACTGGCCCAGGGGCACTGAGCAGGACTGTCCTCACCACACAGTGGCCGGCTTCTGCAGGGAGCCCCAGGGTCAGACGACAAAGTCCCACCATTCCAGCCGAGTCCTCTAAGGAGCAAAGTAAGAGAAACCGCTGGCCAAGGATCCAGGGGTGCTCCTGGCTGCAGCACTAGGAAGCACTGCATTCATAACGGAGGGAATACATCCCCAAAGCAGTGTTTTCTAAACAGTGTCCGCCAACAGCTGTGTAGCAGGAGATGTCTACAGATATTTATAAAAATGGAAGGACCCAAAGCCACGCTCGTGTCTCCAGCAGGTCCTTAGAACCTCTGCTATGCCCTTTGGCAGCAAGAGTCCTCACAAAGGTGAGCTAAGAAGGGACAGGTCCCTAAATTACTTGGCCAAGTAAATTACTTGACCACCTCCTTGCCGGTCATCAGTTTAATCAATGGGATCTTTCTCTAAGCTAGAGAGGCAGAGAAGTTCAGAATTTTAAAAAGAAGGTTTAAGGTAAGACGTTTTCCTGCAGACTCCCTCCATTCTCGACATGGGCTAGCGGGAGAGTCCCAGCAGCTGTTACGT
>NW_011894023.1:5320-7205 GCF_000151845.1 Pteropus vampyrus | reverse complement strand
TGCGAGGAACATTACTGTAGGAGAATGTCATCTGACAGTCTGGCCAAGTGAAATATTAGATGAATTTAGGCATTAGCACTTCTTGGCCAAGAGCCACAGAGCTAATTGTTACTTGTTTGAGTCTCTTAAGATTGCACCATTAAAATTGCATTTTTAATCAATGAATAAACGTCTGTGAGCCTCATAATTAAAGAATAGTCTAGCAAATTAAGAAAATTACTTTTTCAGAAGGAGGAAATTACGGCATGGAATCAGTCCAGAAAAGTATTCAACTGCCTCTGTATAGGACCCATCTATATTTCTCCCTGCCTCCTTAAACATTTTTTGGCCATAAACCCATTCTTCTTTAGCACCATCTGACTTATCACCCAAGCCATGCTGACTAGGCTTCATGTTTCAGCTACTCGGTCATTAGGTGAATATGAAGATGGGTTTACTCCTTAATGAACAGTAGAAGGGCACTAAAGGTATAATGGCTAAGAGTTCAGGATCTGAGGTCAGATTCTTGGATTCAGATTGTGATCTGTCTTTTAATTGCTGTGTGACTTTGGGCAAGCTATTTTGCCTCTTAAGTCTTAATTTTTATCAGCAAAATACATGATAATAATAATACCCAGCTTGTAATGTTATAACAAATGTGGTATATGTAAATAATGTGGTATATTATATATACAAACACAGTGTTGTAATGGTATACTTCTTAGCAAATATTAAGTGTTTAATGAATGTTAATTCTTTTCTGTCTTGTTCGTATTTGTCCTTTTTTATCCTTTGACAGGATTAATTCCTTAAAGGAAGAAACTATGTCTTCTCTTTTTTGATAATGATTCATTTTAAGTAATGAAATGTTCTTTTAAAAAAGTGTGTACTCGCTTTAGGTGATCCCATTCATCCCCAATCATCAATATTCTTTTCTATTTTCCTAAGATAACATCCAGTTGTGAAGCCATTAGAAAGACTTCGTGGATCTCAGAGGCTAAGCAGGGTCAGGCCTGGTTATTACTTGGATGGGAGACCACCTAGGAAGAACAGGTGCTATAGGCATAAAAAATAAAAAATAAGGGATTGTAAGCTGACAAGGTCCTTGCAATCTGTGAGGTCAACCAAGGGTTGCCTTCCCTAAAAAAGAAAAAGAGAAGAAAAAGGTGACATTTGAGCTAAGGTTGAATAAAGTATTGAGGGAGACAAGAAAATTTTAAAAAAAGGAAAAAAAAAGAAAGACTTCATAGGTTTGCTGGTGGTTAGTATGTACCTACATGCTATTTTCAGGTAATATTTTCATCCTTACTATTTCTTTTTCTATTCTTCTCTTTCTTTCAACTTTGCTGTCATCTCTGACTTTATTTTTCTACTCCAAAAAGTTACATTGGATATTTGCCACCAAACTCTCCCCACTGGTTTGTCGTACAGTCATATGAAACTCAAATCACATTCTCCCGTAAAACACTAATGTCTAACTGATAAAAGATAATGTGATTTCCCAAGGTTGTGGCTGTAGTCTTCCATACCTCCCATTTCCTCAAGAGTCAGAATGTTGTTCCTCTTATCAGCAGGAATGAAAACAAGCATGGCAGACACCCCGTTCCAGAACACTGAAGCCAGAGGGTAAGACAATAGTGCTGACATCCTTGACCTTGGTCTGCAGTCCTGCTGAGTGGACTTGTCAAAACAAAGATTCTTTCTTGCCCTTATTGAAGTTATACAGAACCATTCTATTAATTTCACCAACTTCAGTCTATTCATTTGTCCTGCTTCCATGACCAAGATCCATCATGAGAGGACCATACTGTTGTAGCAAGAAAGAATCTCCCACCCACCATGGTGCCCATTTGCACTCTGGCAATTAAGGGACTTCCCATAGAAGGAGAATCAAAACAGGTTAAGA
>NW_011894023.1:0-4465 GCF_000151845.1 Pteropus vampyrus | reverse complement strand
CACATTCTCCCGTAAAACACTAATGTCTAACTGATAAAAGATAATGTGATTTCCCAAGGTTGTGGCTGTAGTCTTCCATACCTCCCATTTCCTCAGGAGTCAGAATGCTGTTCCTCTTATCAGCAGGAATGAAAACAAGCATGGCAGACACCCTGTTCCAGAACACTGAAGCCAGAGGGTAAGACAATAGTGCTGACATCCTTGACCTTGGTCTGCAGTCCTGCTGAGAGGACTTGTCAAAACAAAGATTCTTTCTTGCCCTTATTGAAGTTATACAGAACCATTCTATTAATTTCACCTACTTCAGTCTATTCATTTGTCCTGCTTCCATGACCAAGATCTATCATGAGAGGAACATACTGTTGTAGCAAGAAAGAATCTCCCACCCACCATGGTGCCCATTTGCACTCTGGCAATTAAGGGACTTCCCATAGAAGGATAATCAAAACAGGTTAAGAAAGTAAAAAAGGTAATGTCAAAAAAAAAAAAAAAAAAGGCTCTATGTCATAGTTTGACAACCACAATGCACTGGAAAAATGATAAACTTGAGTATTCAGAAAAGTAAGGGTACAGTTACTTTCTAAAGAACAGTCACATTTGGAGATCACTGGGATAATTTCAGTTTCAATGTATTCCCTGTGGGGAAAAGATGTGGGTTCTTCAAATGGAAATACTCTGTACATCTTTAGTATTTAAAAATTTGGATTCACTTGAACTTTTAAGTTCACCATCTGCCAAAAATTTAAGCCTATTTTCTTATATAATCAAAACCTGGGTTACAGCTGGTATTAATAATACATCTGTCTTACCCATAATTGCTTCAAGCTCCATTTTGGCATGATTAAAGATAATCATAATCCTTTGAAAAGTCCATAGTTTATTCTGTTTAAAGCTACTGTTAGAGTTAATGTATTTCCATTTTTCTACTTTCCATTCAATTAATCTGAAATTGAGTATGCATTTCTTTTATTTTTTAATCCATATATCACAGCAATAAGTTTGAGGGTCTAGCAGATAGGAATAGACTTATGTATTTTGGTTATCAAATCCTATAAAAATCCTTAAAATATGCACAATCATATCACATTTATGAAAAGGTCATGTGTAAAGTGGCTTTAGCCATTTGGATTGAAGCTAAGAGCCCATAAGTAATTGAAGGTTAAGGTCTCTGGCACAAATAGTAGAGGTTCCTTTGGCTACTGTAGCTGCCCAGTGGTCTTCTATTGCTTTTTTTACTGCCAGCTAGTCACAGTTGCAACCAGCCAAAGTCAAACTACCAAAGAGCAGGGGGTCACCATTACCAGTATCTACTTTCCACCTTCAGGAATCTTCTCACACTATTAGTCTCACATATTTCACTATTGTTCTGCCACTCATGATTTCCTTGGAAATAGTGAGGGCTCCTCAATAAGACTTCTTTTTTTCTACCTTTAGTGGAAGAACTCTTGGCTCTACTCATTTCTTATTACACTTTCAAGGCACCTCTCCCAAGCCTTCCCAGGAAGGAAGGGGCTTTGGAATTCATTCTCTATAATGAAGTTACCAGTGTTAGGGCCTACATACTGCAGACACCTACAAAAATGCCCATTGATAACCCCGAACCTCTCCCCTCCCCTCAGTGCTCAGCTTTCTTAATAGAAAGACTGTAGTCAACTTCATCTAGACTGAAGGTCTTACTTCCAAAACAAAAGCATGTTATATCCTTCAAATCTTCCAAGTTTCCACCAAGAGGGAAATCTCTTCTCTATGGTTCAGCATCCCTCTACCTCTATCCTACACCCACTTCCCTCAGTGTACCAGCATCCCAAAGAGAATATGCAGATTACCTGAAGTCACGGAGCTTAACGGCCTTAGATTTTGACCAAGCCAACTCCCCTCCTAGGTCTCTAAACACAATGCCTTGCTAAATGGCTCCAGCATACTGGGTTACCCTGCTTATCCCTGAACCATGTATATCTTAGGACACAGGTCTTGTGGTGGGCCTACTGTGTACAAGAAACACTCCTCTCATGCCATCTGCAACAATCATGCCTGAGACGGACTTAGGGACCTGCTGATAATGCAAAAGGGGAAAGTCTCAGGCTCCCACATGTCACAAAGACTCAAGTCACATCAAGCTTTCCACAGTCACCTTTCTACTGTGCAGGCCAGACTATGCGCCATCTCCAACACAGCTGGTAACCAGCAACCATTGGTAAAAAGCATCCAAAATGGAATTCTACTGAGCATAAGAATTCATATTTTAAGAGCTTACATCAAACTTCATTCATATGCAATCCATAGAGAGAAGTCCCCTTTGTATATAAATCAGACCAACAATAATTTGATTGCCTATGGAAAATAGTACTCTGTGAAATGTAGTAAATGCTGTCTTTGGAGAATCATTATGAAATAATCTGTATTAAGGCATTTATAGTTAGAGAATTGAAACATGTTAGATTTTCAGAGCAAAGTGTAGATGTGATTTGCAAATGGAGGAAATTTACACATCTAAGTTTAACACTATCTTATTCTATTTACTCATTTCTTATAATCTCAGGCGAAAGAAACAGTTCATTCCTTAACTCTTTATATTCATTTACATGTTCCATAAATCATCTTTCTTATAATTATTTCACAGGTACACTCTAAGATAAATTATCAGAAACAAACAAATTGTACTCTACATCTCTTATTTGCTTTTCCCCACTCCTTCCTTCTTCCTGCTGGCTCCTCTGGGGATCAAATTTACCTTTCCTCAACCTTCTTCTTTATGAATATTCTTGACCACTGTTTCAGCTGGCTTGCCTAACCAACATAATTTGCCACTAGTTTCACATGAATACAACCTCCCATAACTCTGTCAGTGTAAGAAACATCCAAATTTGTAGAGAATTTTTACGAGTTCATTCAAGCCAAATTGACAACATGTTCCAGGCAACAAGAACTCAAATGTTTCACAAAGTAACAGTTTTTCACCTTCTTTTATGCATTTGAAATTAAGAAGTAAAGAAGATTACATGGAGGTGGGAGAAAGCAAGATGAGGATTGGATTATAGAATAGCTAAGAAAATTATGGTGTCTCTTGAGGGTTAATGCCCCCTCCGAGGAGTATTACTTCTGGAATTTCAAAGACGTGTTAACCTAGATGCACAAGAACAATGAACAGAGCTGTCTTAAAACCTTTCTCTAAAGAGATTATAGGCCTGGGCATGACCACCCACCTGACCTGTCCAGTTAGGAATTTATGATCAGATCACTCTAAAAGGTTACTTTTCATAGAACTCCTTTTTCATCCACAACTCTTTTCAAAATAAATTATTCAAGATAAAGTGTTATCTCTAAAGAACTTGAGTCCAAGAGTCCACTGAAGTAATCTAAGTGAGACTATAAATTTTTAAGTGTTTCAAAACAGGTGAGATTGAATTAATTTTTTTTTTAATTGAAGATGAATTCAGAGGGAAGATTTGAGCATTCCCTGCTCAAGAGCACTCTTATATTGCTATAACAAGTCTAAAAGTCCTGAGATAATTACTAGTTTTTGCTTTTCTTTGATAATATATCTGTAAGTTGTTTTGGGGTTTTTTGTTTTGTTTTTTTGTTTTTTGTTTTTTTGAGATGCTTTCAATCTGTGGCAGTGAAAATTGCCTACTTACCCAGTCAGCTATAATAGTGATGCATTAACTGAAGAGAGAAATATAAAACAATTTCCGGAGACAATGAATATCAGAGCCCTGAAAGTCTACTGAGGAGAGGTGTGTGGAGTGAGAGGAGAGAGAGCTCCCAGGTCCAGGCTAAAGAGATTTGGCTATGTGTCCAAATTAGGTGCCCCAGAGATGGAGATTAGAAGATAAGAGGAATTCAGGGAACCAGAAGACCACTGAAGATGCCTTCCGAACTCAGTCGACCCCCACTGCCCCAGCTTCCTCCTTCTTCCCCCTTCCTCTTAACCTTTTCCAACTAGGTCTCTGGAGAAAGGGGAGACAATAAGGCAAGGGACAAGAGATCATGGTATCCAAGGATACCAAGGGAAGGGCATTAGCTTACCAATTAGTTCCCCCAAAGAAGATTATGGAAACAAAGCACCCCCTCTAACTTCTGAAGAAAGCTAGAAAGGAAGGAATGAAGGGAGGGAAGGAGGGAGGAAGGGAGAGAGGAAATCGCAACTCCTGAAGGAAAAACAAAAGGTTCATTAGAGACCAGATATTGCATAATCACCATTTCTTTTATCCCAACTGTCTTCGGACAAAGTTAAAAGAATCATATTGCTTCCAAAACCCAATTTTTGGATAATTTAAGTACTTTACTATTGCCTCAAGGCAAACAAATATATCAGGAAAAGGGAGAGCATATGCACATTAGATTGTGTAAGCTCTTTGTAACTGATAGCCAATGTTGAAAATTTGTCATTGCATAGAATTCAGACCTAAAGACATATAGCTGATGGATTTTTCCATTTTCATTTTTTTAAATTCTATTGTGCTTC
>NW_011894022.1:3156-4135 GCF_000151845.1 Pteropus vampyrus | reverse complement strand
CATGACCTTGAACGAGGAGCTTAAACCTCGGTGCCTCAGTTTCCTCCTCTGAGAAATGGGGATGATACGGAGGGCAGTTAAGAGGATTAAGTTAGTATTTATAAAGCACTGAGGACAAACACGAAACGAGCACTACAAACGTACTCGCTAAATAAAACGAGTGAGTGAATGAATGAGTGAACGAGTGAGGGAGTGAATGAATGAATGAGGGAGTGAATGAATGAGTGAATGAGGGAGTGAACGAATGAATGAGTGAATGAGTGAGTGAATGAGTGAATGAATGAGTGAACGAATGAGGGAGTGAACGAGTGAATGAGTGAATGAGGGAGTGAATGAGTGAATGAATGAGTGAGGGAGTGAACGAGTGAATGAGGGAGTGAATGAGTGAATGAATGAGTGAGGGAGTGAATGAGTGAAGAGTGAGGGAGTGAATGAGTGAATGAATGAGTGAGGGAGTGAATGAGTGAATGAATGAGTGAGTGAATGAATGAGTGAATGAGTGAGGGAGGGAGTAGGTGAAGAGGAAACCAGTCTCAGGGAAAATGTAGGACTTGGCCAAGGCCACGGCACTAGTTCATGTGGCATCTGGACCCTGAGCCCGTGTTCTTTTACTATAATTCCACTGGCCTTTGACAATTTTAATTTAGAAAAAGCCGCCTTGGAAAAATAAAGCGAAGAGAGGAGGAGATGGAGCAGGCCACAAGGCAGGCCCGGGACTCCGCTGTCGAGGCCTCACGGCCCCACGGCCTCCGACAACTGAGTGCCGAGACCCGACTGCCGCTCAGAGGACTCGGGGGCATCTACACGCCGAGACCCGACTGCCGCTCAGAGGACTCGGGGGCATCTACACGCCGAGACCCGACTGCCGCTCAGAGGACTCGGGGGCATCTACACGGCCCGTCGGCCCGAGCTCCCCCGCTGACTGCTTATCGGCACGTCCGCCTCCTCGACTGGACTGGCCGCCTGCAGAGGGGACGTG
>NW_011894022.1:0-1606 GCF_000151845.1 Pteropus vampyrus | reverse complement strand
GCACGCCTGGGAGGGCCCTGCCGCAGCCCGTCCACTTGGCATCTGCCACGTACTGCCCAACTGACACGCCTGGTGGCAACCGTCCTGTCCCGTCTTCACGGCCTGGCAACAAGCAGAACGCCTCGGACAAACTCGTGTCACTGCTGAGTGGCTGCTGAGTGACGAGGTGCCCCGCATCACCAGGGCTGAAGAGACACGGACGCATCTGATAACAGCGCCGCCTAGGTCTGTCCGCCTGGGGACACGGGAGATGCTGAGGGCTCGGGCAGGCTGAGTCCCCCACGTAGGTCTCGCTGCTCCTCTGCTCAGCTGTCCCCCGCCGGCTCCGGAATCGGAAGGCCTGGGCCTCACTCTGGCTCTGTTAGTCAGCAGCAGCGAGCCGCGGGGAGCCACGAATGGCTCCGGGATCACTTCCACATGTGTACACTGGGGGAGACGCCGCCGCCTGCCCTCGGAGGCAGGAGGACGGGACGACAGCGCGTGTAGACGACAAGGCACTGCGGGCCAGGGCTCCCCCGAAATCCTCGTATTCGCCAGCGCTCTGAGGCCCCTTATTACCTGAATTATTCATCACAGAAACCACCACAGCCACATTTCACATATGGAAGCTGCGTTTAGACTGGTTACGTGACTCGACTGAAGTCGCTAAGTCAGTCACCAACAGATCAGGGACACAAACCGAGGTCCCCGGACCCAAAGTCCAGGGCCTCCTGCACCTCCCGCCGCCTCAGACTTAACATGCTCGCCCAGTGCGACGGTGACGAAGGAGCTTTTCCCCTTTCATACCCAAGTCACACGCGTCGCTGCTCTTCCCCACAGCAAACGAGGAAGGGGGACGCGGCCACAGCTCTCTCCCCCGCTGACCCCAAACCTGGCCCTCTCTACTTGAGTGGGGAGGAGAAGACGTGGCTCAGACAGCTCAGTTCTGCGAACCACACCTACAGCTAGAACTCGACAAACCAACTGACAAACTTACTTGAAGGTGTACGCTTCACGCTGGTGGCCGAATCAGCTTTTTTTTGCTGACTGTTCAGAGGCTTCCCTTTTCCTGCGACCCCATTGGACGCTACTGGGGGCTTTTTACCCTTCAACTGTTGAAATAAACATATGAGAAAAAATTAAAAACCAACGATCCAAACACCTTTTCTTCTTCCAGTTAATTGTTTCAGTCTCTGACCTTTGAAGTAGCACCTGGCCTGACAAAAGCATGAGGGGAGCGGAAAACCAATCTGGTTCCCAACCCTGGGCTGCTGTGGGTCCCCAGGCCTGCCTGAGAGGTTCTAGCACGGGGGGACCTCGGACGGAATGCGGGAGAAGCTGCACGTTCTGACTGGGAGATCATCAACGCCGGTCGAGACACGGGCACAGGCAGCGGCGCGTCCGAGCGCGCTGGGCCGAGACGCTGCAAGTTTGCGCATCCGAAGAAAAACGGCGTTTCTTTCGGTGGCACGCCCGTGGGGAGCGGCGTGACTGAGCAGCTACGTTCTGCTGTCAGCACTTTGATGCTGATGTCGTGACGGGATAAACCACTAACTTCGGCTTCACTGATGGGGTCTGAAACAGTGTCAACGAAATTTTGACCAACCACAGGTTTTTAAAAAGCTCA
>NW_011894021.1:10503-10839 GCF_000151845.1 Pteropus vampyrus | reverse complement strand
GCCAAGCCCATGCTAGCCGTGTGTATACATCACCTCCGTCCAGTCCCCACACCTCCCTACCGGTTTTGCGTGTAAGGTAAGGAGCCCAGAAAGGTTGAGCTATTTGCCCAAGGTTATCAGCTGAGCTAACTGGGATTGAAAAGGGGTCTGACTTCAAAGTCCTTCCCTTTCCACTTCCTCCTACTGCCTCTGATCCATCTAATATATACTCTTCGATCTTCTGGGCGTCTTCTTACCAGGCACATGCATCCTCCGACACATCAATGTCTTATTCCTTCACTCCTCGTCTCCTCCCTGTATACAGCCGGATCTAGTTTTCTGAGGCTGACATGAGGA
>NW_011894021.1:2599-3628 GCF_000151845.1 Pteropus vampyrus | reverse complement strand
GAGTTCATATTGTTTCTGATTCAAACTTTAAATTACAGGGTTTTTAAAAATATTTTCTCTTACACTGAATATTTTTTTAAACAATACTAATGTTTATTTTTTCTACATAAAATGGTTTTGAAATTATAACACCAATATTACTACAAACAGTAAAAGTACTAAGTAGAACTTAAGATTTCTCTGCAGTTTTTTTTTCCTTTAAATATATCCTGCTAAGAGTATATAGTCATAGTACTTTGTTCAAAACTTCCTGGAGATAATTATATTTTCCATGTGATTTTGCTATCTAGTTTGATATATAGTTAGGTTTATTTGCTTCAGTTTGTTTTTAATTTTCAGGGTTGCTTTTTTCCCTTGATAATTAAATCTTATTTTTGAATATAGAAAATATTTACATGATTGAACAGTTAAAGCCATTTGAAAAGGAATACTCAGAAAAGTCTCATTTCTATCTCTAGCCCCTCCAATCCTGTTTCCCTCCTTGTATAGTAACTATTTTTATTAGTTTCTGATTTAGCCTTCCAGTTGTTTACTTTTATCAAAATAAACAAGAACATATATTTTAAAATCGATTTTTCCATTTTGCTTCCACTAAAGGTAGCATAAAATATACACTCTTCTGCACCTTTCATTTTTTACTTAACCCCGTATCCAGGAAATCATTTGCTATCAATAAGAAGAGATTTTCCTTGTTCTTTTTTGTGGTGGCATAATTCTCACTTGTGCAGATATAGCATAAGTTATTCAACAGATTTCCTATTGGTGGACATTTGGGTTGTTTCCAGTCTTTTGCTATTTCAGTGAATAACTTTTGCTAGGAATAACTTTATGCATGTGTTACTTCTTAATCTAATAGATAATAAATTGATCTTGGAGTAATTTTAATTTACATTACTCCTTGAATGAATTTGAGGATCTTTTCAATATGTTTAAGGACTATTAGCATTTCTTTTTTCTAGGAAGGGTTTTTTGCCAATTTTTCTATCAGGTTTTGGTCTTTTTCTTCTTGGTTTTTAGGAATTCTTTAAT
>NW_011894021.1:0-2549 GCF_000151845.1 Pteropus vampyrus | reverse complement strand
ATAATCAAAATACCAAGTATTCAAATGAATAAATTTATAAATCAGAACTCCTAGATATACATTTAGTGTTTATAAAATTTAACAAATCTTGTATACTGGAAAAAAAATATTTGCGATCCAACCTGTCCTGAAGTCTATAGTGTATGGTAGCTATACCCATGTATACTGCTCCGCCCCATTTCCCTGCAACCAGTTTTTTATTTCCCCATTCCGTTTTTTTCCCGATGCATCCCCCCAACTCATTTCTGCCATCTCACTCCATCAAGTCTTCCCTACAAATACTTCATAGCAGCCCCTCATACTGACTCTCTCATCAATATTCTTGTTTCATATTCCTCCTTCTATACACTGCCCTCTGTACACACCCAGAAACAGTCCCTTCACACCTTTCCTTTGCACACCGTCCATAATGCTGCTTTCCCCATATTGCCTTCCATATCTCACACTGCCTGTATCCTGCCCCTTCTGCTGTGTCTTCATTTGGCAGTTCCATTACTCATGCACGTATACTTTTTCTCATATCTCAATATGTGATGCAATGCCTGCTAAATATATAAATGAACAGTCTTCCTGTACACTGGAATACTATGCAGCAGATAAAAAGAATGAGGTAGTGCTATACATACTGTCATGGAGTGATTACCATGGAGAGTGTGTGTGTGTGTGTGTGTGTATTTAAGTATTATTTGACTAACACATGGTTACGGTACAAAATTCAAGAGAATCGAAGGATATACAGAGTCAAAGGATATATAGAGTCAGCTCCTTCCACGTATCTTCCCAGTTCCTCTCTTCAAAGACAGCCACTGTTTTTAGTTTCTTATTCTAGAAATGTTCTATGCATATGTAAGCAAATGTATAATTAACCCATTTTTTAAAAAAGACTCACATAACAGCATATGTAGTGTTGTTAAGAAGAAAAAAAATGTAGAGCAGTGTATATAGTATCCCTAAATAATAAATAATAAAATGTCTGTTCTGTATATGTTTCTCTTTGCGCAAGAAAATTTTAGAACTATGCTGTCCAAACAGTAGCGACTAGCCATATGGGGCTCTTTACTTAATTTAAAATTAAGTAAAAACCTAGTCTCTCAGTTATACTAGTTTAAATCATTTACCCTTAAGAGCTTCATGAATTTAATCATAAAAATACCACAAAGATGTGTGAAGTAGTTTAGCTTTGACCCATTGTCTTAACACTGTCACATTTTCTTCCAATCTTTCCAACTTAGCGAAAACAGAGAGGAAGAGTTAATTGAAAAATTGGAAGTGGTCACAGTGCCCTCCCCATCACCAAAAGGACTGCCAGTGAAGCAATATGCTGTCCAGTCTCAGCTTCCAGTGTATGAGTGGCCAGATGTGGGATCTGGAGAATATGATGTTGGAGTGGTCGCTTCGTTTGGCCGACTTATGAGTGAGGCTCTTATTCTTAAATTTCCCTAGTAAGTTTTATTTATAAGGAAATATAAAGACCTTGGACTTGATATCTATAAAATGCAATAACTTGAACTCTGATTATGCTTTCTTTAGTATTTTATCTTAGAATAAAAAATGTTAGTAGTGGCATGAATTGTTAAAATGTATGGTGCTCTTTATCACTATCTATGGGTTTTTCACCCACCCTCACTTAAATTCCATGTATATGCTGACAACTCCCAAATTTGTCCCTTCAGTTCAGATTTCTCCCTGAACTCTAGGCCTCTGATACCCAGCGCCTCCTCCACAGCTTTGCTTGGATGTCTGATAGGTACTTTACGTTTAAGATGTGCAAAATGACATACCTGAAATTTCACCCAAAATCTGCTCCTTCCAAAATCTTTACCCCAGCAAATGGCACCTCTTGCTTTCTAGTTGCTCAGCCCCCAACCTTAGAGTCTTCTTAATCCATTATCTCACACCATGCATCCAGTCCAACAGGAAATCTTATTGGCTCTGCCTTGAAATCTGTCTAGAATCTTCTTTCATCACTTTCACTGCCGCCACTCTCACCTGTAGTACTGCAGTAGCTTCCTAACCGGTCTCTACTTTTGTCCTTGGCCCTCTCAGTCTTTTGCCAACCCAGCAGCCAAAGTGTTCCTTTTAAAGCATAAATCAGATCATGTCACTCTGCTCAAAATTCTATAGTGGTTTTCCATCTTTACTCAGAATAACAGTCAAAGTTCTTATATTGGCTTGTGAATACTTGCTTGCTTGGTTTGGTCTTCTGCTGGTTCTCTGGCCTCATCTTCTGGAACTATTCCTCGGGTTCGCTCCACTCTAGCCACACTGACCTCCCTGCTGTGCCTTGAACTTGACAGCATTGACCTTCCTCAAGACCTTTGTACTTACTGTTCCCTCTGCCTGGAAAGCTTTTCTCCCATATATCTACATGGCTATTTCTTTACCTCCTCATGTTTTTGCCCAAGTGTCTTCTTATTGGTAGAACCTTCTTTAACCACTATTAAAATTGTAATCCCAATACTCCCTTTCCCTTCTCTGCTTTATATTTCTGAGCACCTGAGCACCATCTGACAAACTTTTTACGCATTTTCTTTTTCATTGCTTATCTC
>NW_011894020.1:2577-3342 GCF_000151845.1 Pteropus vampyrus | reverse complement strand
CGGGCACACGCGCACGCGGGCGCGCACCCTCGCGCGCAGCACCGGCCGGCTGGGGGTCCGCGGCCTGATTGGAGAGCCAGACTCTCTCTGGCTGGGCACGCGCTGGCCCTCCGAGCGCCGGCTCCGGGCCGCGTCTGCGGTCGGCGCTCCCTGGCAGGGCCACCTCCACACCCAGGCCTCGGTCCGCTCCCCTGGCGGCTTGCATGACTCATGACGGCGGTGCCTGTGGTAGCCCTGAGCAGGCTCCGGGGCTCTGTACCCGTGTCGGCAATTATTGAAGTTTCATTCTTATGCTAGTGGCCCTGCTTTTAAAGAGTGGGGGATGTTCAAAATCACCGCCTCTGGCCACCACCCAAAACCGAATTGCCCGGATGACGGGCGGTTTTGCGTGGGCGCCTCATTCCTGCGGGATTAGAGACGAGGCGTTGGGGGAACCCGCTTGCCCCCGCCCCACACCCCTGTGCATTCGCCTCGCAGAGGTGCCCTGTCACTCCCAGCCAGAGTCCTGTGCTGCTTGCAGGCGGCCTGAGGTCTGTGAGAGACCTGGGGGGAGGGAGGGGGGTTGGGGGTGCCGTTCTCGGGCCTGACATTCTCCCTTGGGCCGTTGGGAGGACCTTTCCTGTTCGAACCGAGCCCAAGCTGGTGGGCAGCTCGCTCTGCATCCTCAGATGGGGGGAGGGGGAGGGGAGGGGGTTAGGCGGCCATTCCTGAGGCTGGGGAGGGGGCGGGATGTTCCTGAGCAGTGGTTGGCACGGCAGGGAGGGG
>NW_011894020.1:2193-2527 GCF_000151845.1 Pteropus vampyrus | reverse complement strand
AGGGAGGGGTGGGAGCAAAGCCCCAACCCCCAGTGATGCCTAGAGATGTGAGCGGTTTGGGGGTGCTTCCCTGTTCTCTGAGCTCCCAAGGGCTCGAAGGGCCTCGCACAGGAGAGCTGGGTGGTCTTGGCAGAGGTGCCCACCGCGGGGCCCCAGCATCCTCGTGAACCAGGGGACACGGCGGAGGAGGGAGTCAAGTCAGGGCTGTGGGGGGGTCAGACGCTGGGGAAGGTGGGTCCGCCCAGGAGGAGTTAAGCCTCCCCAGCCAATCCTGGGCAGTTATGCACTTTGGGGAGCAAAGCCATGACCGCATGGGAAAGGTGCGTGACCCCGG
>NW_011894020.1:0-700 GCF_000151845.1 Pteropus vampyrus | reverse complement strand
ACAAATGTCCAGGCACACATAACACGCACATCTGTGTCCACGCAGCCTCAGGCAGGCATGCACATGAGCCACACGCCATGCACCTGCACACGTGTCTTCATGCACACACATGTACTATGTGCATGTGTGCATGCAATCATGCAATACACCTCAGTGCACATGCATGTATCATGCACACACGCTTGTACGCACACATGTACGCACACTCATATGTAGCACGCGTGCGCATGTGCTCACCCCCACACGTGCATGCATACACACATGCACAGGTGCCCATTCACCTTCCCAGGCTGCGGGGAGAGAGTGTCTTCGTCACCCCGTTGCGGGCATCTCTTCCCAGGTTTCAGGCTGGGTTCTGCCTAATCCTGTCTGCTCGTCTCCACCTGGCTCGTTCGGATGGCTCTCTAGCCCGCTTGCTCCAGGCTGCGAGCCCATGTGTCACTGCCTGCCGCGGCCTCCGGGCCTTGGAACGTGCTGTTCTCCAGGCCGGCAACCCTTTGCCCCGTCTTCCTGTGGCTCCCCTCCACTTCCAACTGTGTCACAAGAGATCCCTCCTCAGGGGGCCTCCCCGATCTCCCAGGCTGGATCAGAGGCCCCTTGCCGTCCTCCTGCGTGCCCCTCGGGCGGGCCCTCATCAGCCACTAGTCCCCTTCGACTGTGGGCTCTTGAGGACAGGGCACGTCTCTGTCCCACTGCCTGG
>NW_011894019.1:7547-8319 GCF_000151845.1 Pteropus vampyrus | reverse complement strand
TCTCCAGCTCTCTTCCTAGACCAGCCAGGACTTTGGGCGTGGAGGGGGCTGCTCAGTGTGTTTGGGGTGGGGAAAATGAGGCCTGAGAGCCCCCTCCCTGTGCAGGGGGGTCTTTTTGGAGGTCTGGATCCAGCGGTGAGGGTGGCATCTAGGGGGTGACTCAGAGGGAGGCGGCTGTTATTTCAGGATGAGTGGAAATGGGGGGACAAGGGTGTGTACGTGTTCTCTGCCACTCTAGAGCTCGGTGCGTCTGTGTGTCTGTCTTGCATGCATGACTGGACTTTCTGTCTCTGTCTCACTCTGCCTGTGTTGTTGTAACTTGATTTGTGACTGTGCCTGCCTCTCTGTGTGTCACTGCCCACATGCCTATGTGGTCCTGTGTGTGTGGCTGTAACTCCGCGGGCCTGTGGCTGTCTGTCTGTCTGCTTGTGTGTTTCTAAGTATAACTTCCTCTGTGTGTATCGTGTGTATTTGTGTGCCTTTCAGAGTGTGACTACGTGTGATGCCCTGTTCGTTCATTGTAGGCGTGTGTGCTTGTGTGTGTCTGTCTGTCTGCCTAGGTTTGTGTCCCCGTGTCACTTGTTCTGACGGCAGGTCTGCGTTTAACTGTTTCACATCTGGGTCTATCTTGGGCATCCACGTGCTTCTGTGGCCGTGTGTGTCTCTGTCTGTCTCTGTGTGTTTATTTCTCTGTCTCTGACTGAGAGGACATCGGCTAGGGCCAGAGACAAGTCACCAGACGAAGTGGGGTCAGGGTGGGGAGAAGCAGGGG
>NW_011894019.1:5376-5871 GCF_000151845.1 Pteropus vampyrus | reverse complement strand
CAGGCGGCGGCGGGGGGGCCATTAGGCGCTAATGGGAAGATGGAGGGGCCTGTCGGCCGCGCGGGCCGGGCCTCATTTGTCCTGCTTCCCGCTCCATTGGCCGCCGCCCCCGCCCCGCCCCTCCCACGCCGCTGCCGCCGCCGCCGCCTCAGCGCCCCATTTCCGCTTCGAACCTTTGGAAGGGATGTGGGGGGGACCTGGGGGTAGGATTGGAGAAAGAGGGAGTTGGAATGCCGGGACCGAGTTAGAAAAGGAGGGGGCGGCCTAGGACACGTAGGGAAGAGGTTAGGCAGCAGGGGCAGAGTTTAGAACGTGGGCGACGCAGACAGAAAGCAGGCGGAGGGGGAAGAACACAGTGGGGAGATATATCAGAACGTGGAGAAAGTAAATAGAACTCCCGGAAGGAAGAAAGAACTCGGGTGGGGGCACACAGATCGCGAGAGGGGACCCAGAATGCGGGAGGGATGCGGACTGGAACACGGGGTGCGGGGCGCA
>NW_011894019.1:0-1421 GCF_000151845.1 Pteropus vampyrus | reverse complement strand
TCACCATTAAATGAGCATTGGGATCCCCCACGGGTAGTAACCTCTAACCTCTTCATGGCCACGACCTCAATAGATAGCTGACATTGAGACGCTTCAAAATGAGGCAGCTGGTCCCCCGTCTCAGTGCCTCTGAAATAAAATAAGCATTAAAGCCTCTCTGTTGGTAAACCCTCAACAGCATCTGGGCCCTGAGGTTAGTCCACCCCTGAACTAGGTGTCAGACGCCAGATCAAGCCACCCCTAATCCAGGCATCTAGGCTTCCCAAGGTCTGAGCCTCCATATCAGTCACTCCTAACTAGGTACCTGGGTGATTAGCTTCAGATACCACCATCCTAAGCAACAACACCCCAAACTCCATCATCTCAAGCCAGGTACAAGGAACCTCAAACCTCAAACCTTGGCAACTAGGCTTTGAAGCTTAGCAAACCCAAAATTGTATATAAGTATTAAGAACTCTTAAACTGGTAACCCCCAGACTAGGCAGCTAGTTCTCCCCCCTCAAATGCTCCCCCAAACTAAGCCTCTGACACACAGCTATGACACCCTACCACCCGCGCCAGGAGGCATCTGATGACATTAAACCACAAGTGACCTAGGGCATCACTGCTAAACTTGACATCTGGGCCCTAGCTGTCACCCCAAACTGCCATTTAGACTCCCAGCTGGCCAACCGAATCGCACTATCTGGGCAGCCCATAGGAATTACCCCTAAACTAGACATCTGAGTGGCTTGGCTCAGCTACCCCAAACTAGGGTTCTGGGCCCTCAGTCTCACAAACTCCATCTGGACACCAGGGTAAGGTGCCTCTCATTTGGCATTTAGGGCCCCAGCCTTGTCCCCAAATTAGAATGCAGACCATAATTTCACTTACCCCTAAATTAACCTACAGGGCCCCACAGTCAATACAACCACAATGAGTCGCTCTCAAAATAGGCATCTGAACCCTATAGCTAGTCACCTACAAGCTTGATATCTGGCCTCCTAGTCTCAGACAGTACCCAAACCCAGCTGTGGCACACTCGGGCTCAGTGATCCCCAAACTAGGCATGTAAGCCCCAAACGTCAGTCAGCCCTAAAGTAGCCAGGAGGACTCTGAGATGAACATATGGGCTGCCAGGCGTGGTCAGCACTAAACCCCAAACCGTCACTCTCTTCTAGACAGCTGAGTCTCGAGACTCGCTCACCCCGAACTTGACAGGTCCCTTCTATTCCAGCATCGGTAGGACCCCTTCAGTCCCCACACAAGTCTGCACTATTACAGCTCTACGGCCCAACTTTAGTACCCCAAATCAGGGACGTGGGCCCACAAATGTCCAGAACTTAGCAGAGGGGACTTCAGTCACCCCCAAATCAGTATTTGAAAGCCAGCCCATCTCCCCAAAGTAGGCATCTGGGTCCCCAGTTTTCGTCACCTGCAAC
>NW_011894018.1:5923-7782 GCF_000151845.1 Pteropus vampyrus | reverse complement strand
TTTCATTTATTCATTCTCATCTTACTGATTTATAGTGAAAGTGTTATTGTTCTAGAACCCTTACCAAAGAAAACATTCACTTACTTTGATTTATGAATATTAGTTTAATATCCATTTAAGGTTATAGTTAGGCATGGAAATTGTAATACATCTGCAATTAATGCCTATAGGGAAAGTTTATTTTAACATATCAGTTTATTTTAACATAACATTTCCTTTCACATAATTTTTTTAATTTTTCAATTATATCAGTTGTAGGTGTACACCACAGAGATTAGACATTCATATAACCTACTCAGTAATCATCCCTCAGTATCTTTTCTTAATTGAAATTACAATACACACAGTTGTTCCTACGCCCAATGTTAAGTATGACTTTAAGACATAGATAAATAAAAAGACATTATAAAGTATTTAATAATTTTTGGCTGAAATTTGAAAGAGAACCCTTACCTTTTCTTTGGTTATGGTCTTATTTGTATCATTTCCAACTGAAGTATTCTCATTCTTACATGAAATACAGAAGTGTACATATTTGTCTATTTTTCTTATGTTGGGCTGGCCTCATCACAGAACTTTCTGCAGGTTACCCATAGGGCAACTTTTGGCTACCCAGGTCCAGTAATCAACCATGTTCTGGCGCAAAGTTTGCGATTTCTTAGAGGTCTCCCGTCCACCGTGAGTTGGTGCAGTGAATCCTTGGGAAGAAGATATACTTCCTCATTCTCAGTAGGCATTCTACATTTTTATTTTCCACTGGGCTCTGAAAATTATGTAGCCTGCCTTGGGAACTTATGTTAACTTTTCGTATGTTCACTATCTTGATTGTGGCAATGTTTTCATGAGGGTATTCCTATGTCAAACATCAAATTATAGACTCTTAAAGTATGTTTAGTGTGACAAGTATGCTTCAAAAAAGCTGTTAAACAAAATTCAAACACAGTGAAAAAACAGGTTAGTTTAATCCCAATCGATAAACCTGTATGCAAACATTTGGTTTTACATGTAATTTGAATAAAAGAAAAATAATATATTGTCTTCGCATCCTTGGAATGAACACAACTAGCAGTATTTTTGTCAACAAGGACAGGCTGTGCAGGTATCAAAGACAAAACCTAGATAAAATTACTTCCCAAATTATATTTCATGTTAATAAATAATGATAAATTTATGAGACTAGTTAGTGCTTTGACCAGGCAACACTATAAAGCCTCGTTTTGGGAATTTCAAATCACTGCAAGGAATTTCTGTGGATGGAATCTTGGATTAAAAGGAGAGAACTAAGTATGAGGGATTTGGAGTTTCTTTTAAATAAGTAATTTTAAGTGTATGTGTTTCAGAAAATCTAAATCACTAAAGTCCTATTGTTCCTCTCACTGACCTATCTGTCAGTCAGAATAAATCAGTATTATCAGAATTGCACTTTGTTACCTCTTCTACTTTCTGCTTTAGTCTGGGAGGCCAGTAAATTCACTTCCTAGCATAGTGTTGAAATTATCCTGTTATTGTTACCTTGGCAAAAACACTCTTCCTTGTACTATGGCCACCAAAGAAGTGTGAGATTATCCAATTTAAAGAGAGCTGTCATTCTGTATTACATAATATTATACATCAGTTTTAAAGAATAAGATGGATTTTCTTGACATAGCAGAATTACCAAGACAAATGTTATATATATGTAAACTAAACCTTCAAAAAGGTAAATGCCACATTTAGATAATCACTAATAAAACACACTAAGAATAATACATAATAAAATTTATCTTTATTTGTTATGTATATAAATACATAAAAATATTCACACTACAAACTGATTAAAGGATTATCCTTTAAGAGGTGTCTTGGCTTGGGAAGCCATA
>NW_011894018.1:1883-2408 GCF_000151845.1 Pteropus vampyrus | reverse complement strand
ATTTGACAGATACATGCAAAATAATAAAACTAAGCCCCTATCTTACACTGTACACAGAAATCAACTTTAAAAGTGAATCAAACGAAAAGCTCCTATAGAGCAAATTAAACCATCAACAAAATGAAAAAGCCTCCTTCAGAATGAGAGAAAATATTAACAAAACATGTATCTGATAAAGATTAATATCCAAACTAAACAAAGAACTCATACAATTCAATGACAAAAAAATACAATTAAAAAATATGCAGAGAGACTAAATAGACATTTTTTTCCCACAGACGTATAAACGGTCAACAGGTATATGAAAAGATGCTCAACATCTCTCATCATCAGGAAAATACAAATCAAAACCACAAGGGGATATCGCATCACACCTATTAGAATGGTTGTTGTAGAAAAGATAATGCATAATAAATGCTGGTGAAAATGTAGAGAAAAGGAAACCTTTGTATACTGTTGGTTGGAATGTAAATCTGTACAGCCACTATGGAAAACAGTATGGAGATTCCTCAAAAAATTAAAAAT
>NW_011894018.1:0-1258 GCF_000151845.1 Pteropus vampyrus | reverse complement strand
ATTTGACAGATACATGCAAAATAATAAAACTAAGCCCCTATCTTACACTGTACACAGAAATCAACTTTAAAAGTGAATCAAACGAAAAGCTCCTACAGAGCAAATTAAACCATCAACAAAATGAAAAAGCCTCCTTCAAAATGAGAGAAAATATTAACAAAACATATATCTGATGAAGATTAATATCTAAACTAAACAAAGAACTCATACAATTCAATGACAAAAAAATACAATTAAAAAATATGCAGAAAGACTAAATAGACATTTTTTTCCCACAGACGTATAAACGGCCAACAAGTATGTGAAAAGATGCTCATCACTCATCATCAGGAAAACACAAATCAAAACCACAAGGGGATATCACATCACACCTATTAGAATGGTTGTTGTAGAAAAGATAATGCATAATAAGTGCTGGTGAAAATGTAAAGAAAAGGAAACCTTTGTATACTGTTGGTTGGAATGTAAATCTGTACAGCCACTATGGAAAACAGTATGGAGATTCCTCAAAAAATTAAAAATAGAACTATCATATGATTCACCAATTCCATTTCTGAGTATATATCCAAAGGAAATGAAATCACTCTCTTAAACGGATACTTACACTTCTAAGTTCACTGCAGCATAATTCATAACAGTCATGGCATGGAATCAAACTAAATTCCATTGTTAGATGAATGGATTTTAAAAAGGGGGGCTATATACACAACAAAATATTATTCAGTCAAAAAAATCTGCCATTTGTGAAAACATGATGGACCTTGAGGGCATTATGAAAGTGAAATAATTCAGAAACAGAAAGATAAATACTGTACGATCTCACTGATATGTAGAATTTAAGAAAAAAAAAAAAAAGAACTCATAGAAACAGAGAACAGATTGGTGGTTGCCAGCAGTGGAGGCTGGGATGTGGGGATAATGGGGAAAGATGGCCCAAAGTTATAATATTCCAGTTGTGACAAAAATAAGTTCTGGTGATATAATGTATGACATGGTATTACAGTTAACAATACTCTATTGTGTGTTTGAAAGTTTCTAAGAGAATAAATCTTGAATGTTCTCCTTACAGGGAAAATTATATAACTATGTGAAGTGATGAATGATAACTAAATTTATTGTGGTAATCATTTTGCAATATATACATATATTGAATAATTATGTCATATATCTTAAACTCATAATGTTACATGTTATTTCAATAAAAGTAGGTAAAACAACAATGAACATGGTCTTCTGGTAATTTATAAACAAATAATTT
>NW_011894017.1:6607-6888 GCF_000151845.1 Pteropus vampyrus | reverse complement strand
ATCACCTCCTTAAAACGTACCCATTAACACTACCACATGCTCCAGGCTAGACGTGAGCAGCTTGCTTCTACACAGATTTTAATTTTTAATCCAGTGGAATAGGTCAGAGGCAGCTCTTCCACCTGGAGGCCGGGTCCCAGGGTCCCAGAACCTACCTGCCTCCAGGCAGCACTGCGGGTCAGCTGGTAATGGTCAGCTCTGGGTAAATGCCATCTCCAGCCAGCCACTCGGCTCTCTATGTGTTCTCACCCCCCAAGGACCAGTGTAAAAAAAAAAAAAAA
>NW_011894017.1:3717-4948 GCF_000151845.1 Pteropus vampyrus | reverse complement strand
TGTCTCAAAGTGTTTCACTTTAAAAAGACCTAAATTTGCAACGTCTAACATGAAATAAAAATCAGAAACTGGATGGTCTCTTTCTGACCGCCTGCCCTTCCTCCTGGGGAACCCTGTGAACTGGGGGAAGGGAGCACCCCGCTGGCGAAACGGATCCCATAACCGAATCCAACAACTGAAGGAGCGCTGCGGCCTGGGGCTGAGGGGTGCCGCCACCCTTTCCAGGCTGCCTAAAGCGCAAGTCAAATTAATCCTTCTATAAAAGAGGGTCTGCTATGAAAAAGTCTGCAAAAGGCCACTGCAGGGTTTATAAGAACTGTGCCCTGTGCCGGAGGGGTGGAGAGTGCGGAACTTAATCGCACTGGTATCTCGTGGGGACAGAGGCCGGGGTCCTCTCCTGCCGCAGAGGGAAAAGCAGGCGGGGAGTGAGCAGGGCCGCAGAGAGCCACGGGGTGGGCGCTGGGGCGTCCTGCCCTGTTCTCAGCTGGGTTCTAGGCTCCAAGCCCCAAGGACTCTAATGGCTGGGAGACCAAGGAGGGGACGAGACTTTGTTCTGTTTTCGCAGGGCCCTGAAGCTAAGCAAACTAGAGTTAAATACCGAGAGGAAATTTAAGTTAGTAAGTATGATAAATCACATTTTGTGTACTCCTATTTTGGAAAATGAAGTTGATTCATTCATACTTCTAGTGTTTCAAAGATACGGTGTTCGTGTGTGTGTGTGTGTGTGTGTGTGTGAGAGAGAGAGAGAGACAGACAGACAGACAGACAGACAGAGACAGAGAGAATGAGAGAGGGAAGTTAAAATAATAAAGAACCAAGGGCAAGGATATTGTGTGCATCGTTTACTTTTCTCTGAGTCTTCTGCATGGAGAGTCAATGTGTAGGGACAGCTCCTGAGGGCTAAGCGTTTGGCTTCTCGGGTGCACCCACACTCCCTCCCCAGGGTCCGGCTGGCAGGCGGCCATGGGGGCTGCCCTTCCAAATGCTCCTGCAGGGAAACCACCTCCGACCAGCTGACAGCTGACTGCACACCCCTAGAACGTCCTAGGTTCCACGCCATCTGTCTCTCTTCTTATTTAATGCCATTGCACCAGAAAGAAACCGAGGGAGGGGACAGACGTCAACACCGGGTCCAGCGAGTCCTCGAAACAAAGGGTCCTCCTCGCGTGCTTCAGGCCCCTCCATTGAATGCCGGGGCGATTGAGTTTTTTTTATGTTGCCATGTAAAAAT
>NW_011894017.1:0-322 GCF_000151845.1 Pteropus vampyrus | reverse complement strand
TGCAGACTTTGAAGGAAAGGTCATTTAATAATTTGCTAATTGTGCAAAGATAGATTTAAATTTTAAAAAAGGTAAACTCTCATTACCACTGTGCACACATGGGACTTCAGGCTTAAACTTGCTAACTTAAATATGGTCAATGGTTTCTTTTCTTTTTTTTAACCGAAGGGCAGAGGAAGTTTACATAAAGAAATGAATCTAGCTTCAGGTCTTTAAAATCTATCTTAAAAAAACTTTTTGTTGTCACCTTTGCCGGTTCGGTATGTTTACTGCTAGCCTTGGAGTTAGAAACAAATCTACTTTATTTTTCATGGCAGAAAAG
>NW_011894016.1:2690-6345 GCF_000151845.1 Pteropus vampyrus | reverse complement strand
GAGGCTGAGCCACTAAAGGTTTGGGTCTGCTGCATTAGCTGGCTTCTTGTAGTGGGTCTCAGGTGGCCCTTTTTCTTCCCCTGTACTCAGGACATTGTGACCCTTAGGGTGGGTCTGAGGCAGGACATGACTGGTAAAAGGCTGAAATTTCTAAGGTCCTTTTAGAGGTAGTATGTCTTTTTACTAATAAGATGTGTTAAAGTTTTAAAAAGAGGATTTTTATGATAAAATTACATGTTTATGGTAGAAAACTAGGAAAATACAAAAAACATATAAAGAGAAAGCCATCTTATCTACAGTTCTGCATTGCAGAAATCATATTTTGATGTATTTTATGATTATAATGAAATGCTATTCTGAAAACGTGATTGGATCATAATATATGTAAAGCTTTAAAATATATTTATTTTAAAAATAAAAGTAACATGTGATAAACATTCAAATAATTTATAAAAATATAAAATGAAAAGTAAGACTTGCCTGCCCACATGCCCGCTTTAATCCCTGAAACCGCTCTCTAAACTTCTCTGCTCTTCACTCTTCAAAGATGCTGTGTCCCGCCCTGGAGAGGAGGTGGGGGGTACTCATATTAGCTTTCATTTGTATGCGTAATTAAACTTCTTTGTTACTTTTTAAACCTAGAAATAAGTAGCGAGCATTTCCTCTTGTTGCTACCGGTATTTCAAGGATATTTTTAATGGCACCACCCCAGTCCATCATGATGATGTCCAGTCTTTATTCTCTGTTGTTGGACATTTAGTTTCTTTTTGGTTATTAAAAGTAATACGTCATAATAAAAACATGTTTTTATGTATAATTTTGCCTGCCTCTGCTTCATTTTTCAAGACGGATTTTCAGAAATGCAGTTATTTTAGCAAAAGACAAACTTTTATGGCTATTGGTAGATAACTGTCAAATTATGATATGTTTTTCCTATAGAAATAGGACCGTTTTTCTTGCCCCAAAATTCTTTTTGATGTTTTGGAGATTAAAAAATAATACAAGAAGACCTGCTCTTTGTAACAAACGGAAACAATGTGCAAGTACATGGAAGGGAAAGTAAAAGGCACCCTTCTTCAACCTGCCTGCTCTGCTTGGACATAAGCCGTTGGATGTTGTTGCTGATTAGCTGGGTGATGGTGGGTTAGTTATGCAGTTACTGAGCCTTGGTTTCTTTATCTATAAAATGGGTGTGCCGACAATCACTTTGTCATTGTGTGAGGATGAAATGGGTGTGTGCAGAGCGCCTGGCCAATGCAATGGTAGGCACTATTAAAATTATTTTCTTTCTTGAATGACTGGTTTCTATTCTCTATGTGATGTGTAGTCTGTAGCCTCATGCTGAAATCAAGTTAGAAAGCAAAACCCTCATTCTGATGAATGCTGGCCCTTTTCTTTAAGGTTGCTTTCAATCTGAACAGATAGAATCACAATGCTGGTTTGCGGGGGTCTCCTTAGCCAGTTGCTTGAGACAGCTCTAATTGAAGAACACAGAAATAGAAATGTCATCCTAGCACTGGCCTCTCACTCAGTATCTTCCTCTTTCCCACGTACCGCATTCCTTTCCCAGCCTCTTGCCTTCCTTTGGCTTTCCGCTACTTCTCCAGACCATATGAGGGTCACACCTTGAGTCTCTGTTGCTTGAAGTTGGATCTCTTCTTAAGTGTTCTCAGAGGCCCTGTCTTAGGTGTTGTCATGATGTTTTGGTATTTGATGAAGGAGCACAGAGAGTGTGGCTCTGTGGCCTATTTGTGGTTAACATCCCATGGCCTTGACAGATGACTGTGGTGACATCTGTGGACAGTAAGCAGGTCCCTGGTGCAACCCCATGTGATTGAGTTTCCTGAGTTATTCCATATCAGCAGTCGAGAAGCCTGGTTGCTGGCTGCTAATTGTACAGCTTATACTGGTGTAGAGTTTGGGTTTCAGCAATCTCCCCACCCCCTCCCCCCCAGTGCTGAGATCTGTTAGGATATACTGCATAGTGAAAATAACAGTTATGCTACAGGTAGTAGTAGAAGTGTCCAAACGTAAAGTCAGTTACATTTTCAATAAAGGATATTGTTAAAATTGCTCATTCATTGATATCTTTCAACCATAGGGACCCGTATATATTTTTATTTTTCCATATATGTTTGCATCGTTGCGTTCTGAGAGGGAGAGAGAGAGAGGGAGGGAGGAGGAAGGAATCTCTTTTTGGAAGATCCAGAGGTGGATTGTTTCCCTTTAAACTCCCAGCAGAGCTCGGCTAACCCCTGGGGCCTGCATCAGCTCAGCAAACAGAATATTCTTGAAGCTTGCCTTGATGGAAAGTTGAGATACCAGCTACATTTTTTTCCATATGGCTTCCCTGGGCTTTTCTGAACCTGAAAAAAGCTCATTCTCGGTCTCTAAATACTTCCATATGGTCTTTGGACCAACTTTCTGGACCTGTCTGGGACAAGCCTTGGACATCTCATGGGTGCTTGCACAGCTACAGTTGGATTGCTATAGAAGCCAAATCTCACAGTGTGGCATGGGCCAGGTTACAGTTCTTCATATCTTGGCCCATGACCTGCAAGATAACGGTGATGGTGACACTTTCGCTCATACCCCAAGCTGGGAATTCCTTGTGCCATTCAGCAAGGCTTTTCAAGGCCCCAACCATGGCGAACATAGCAGGGAGTAGGTAACTCTTGGGGGGCTGTCTTTCCCCTCACTCAGGGGGAGCCTTCACCTTCATACAGGCTGCCCAGCTGCTCCTCCAGGTATGGCAGCATTCACGGCGGCAGGGAGTCCCTCAGCCCTTTGGGACTGCCTGGGAAGCCCCCGAGATAACCTCCACTGGGGCTGATAACCATCCTGGGACAGCTGCCACGTCTTAGCATGGAGACAACTGGGGCATATCACATGCCATTTTACATCTCATGAACCAGCTGATAGGAGAGTGAATATAATTGTCATGTGGCAAATTAAAGTGGCTCCAAGTCAGCTAACAGGTGCCGTTTCATTATTGAAATTAATAAGTCAAAGACATTAGTTGCTATTTAAGGATCTAGCTGCTTGGCCACCTGCACATCCTTCATCCAGCTGCCTGTAACTTTTAAAGAAGAGAAAAAGTCCTTTTCTCTTCCCTGCTACTTATCCCTGGAGAATTTACTTTGGTGAAACAGTGGATGAGTCTCAAGACTAAGTGTCTCTCCAGAGCAGAAAGAGTCTGGACAAGTCACCGCAATAATTCTACATCTAGAGGATCTCAGTCCCATTAAGCAAGATCCTACCAAGTGCTTGTCACCTTTCTAAATTATATCCTTGTATTCTCAAAACAGCCCCTTGTGGAAGGCATATTTTCATTCTCATTTCTCAGATGAGGAGATCGAGGCTCAGAGATCGAGGTTAAATGGATCGGCAGCATTCACCTAACTAGGAAGTGGCACAGCTAAGATGTGACCCTGGCCTTTGATTGCAAAGCCTCATATTTCACCTGAGCTGGTGTAGGGCCTGGCAGGCCTAATTCCTCGTGTGTAGAGGTTCTTGCACTTCACATGGCTGTCATTCTCTTGATAAGATGTCTCAACCTGTTCTCTGTGGCCCCTGTGAAGCCCAGCCTAGATGAACTCCCCTAAGAAGAATTTTCCAAGCCACAATCACAACCTATAAATGACTCTAAAAAGAG
>NW_011894016.1:0-1870 GCF_000151845.1 Pteropus vampyrus | reverse complement strand
TTTCTCAGATGAGGAGATTGAGGCTCAGAGAGGTTAAATGGATCGGCAGCATTCACCTAGCTAGGAAGTGGCACAGCTAAGATGTGACCTTGGCCTTTGATTGCAAAGCCTCATATTTCACCTGAGCTGGTGTAGGGCCAGGCAGGCCTAATTCCTCGTGTGTAGAGGTTCTTGCACTTCACATGGCTGTCATTCTCTTGATAAGATGTCTCACCCTTTTCTCTGTGGCCCCTGTGAAGCCCAGCCTAGATGAACTCCCCTAAGAAGAATTTTCCAAGCCACAATCACAACCTATAAATGACTCTAAAAAGAGGGCTTATTGATTGATCTGAAGAAGGTAGGTGTCTGGCAGACTCCATGAACACAGCACCTCCTTCAAGGCTAGGAGCAACCAAGACTCTGCAAGCAAGAGTGTCGCAGAAGCCTACTGCGACCACTTAGAAAACCTCTCCTCTGGGAAAACATGCATGTGGAGGCAGTCTGACCTCAGTGAGAGACTGGTGGCCCCCAGGGCCTTTTTTCTCTGGCCTGGCTGCCCATCTCTGTGTGTGTACCCATCCATCCACTCCTGGATCCCAGATTCTGGGCTGTTACCATGGTAACCGTGTCACTGGGTAAACACATTAGCTGAAAAGCAAATACATGCTAGGAAGGAGGGCTCCTTGGGCATATTGGCCACCTGTGCAGAGTGAGCCCCCCACCAAACCAAGATGGGAGGAGGGACACTGACAGAGGGTAAACAGCAGGTGTCAGACGCTTAGGGAAATGTATTCAGATTCACACTGGACAGGATCGGAAGCCCCAAGGACAGAAGTTGAACATGCAGACTCTTGTTGCCTCCTGGCCTTCTAATGGAGGGAAGAAGGGAAGAGGGGAGAGGGGGAACAGCCCCTCATGGAACACATGCCGAGTTCTGTGCCTGTGGGGTGTGGGGGCCGAATGTAGAGGAAAGCCGTCAGTGACACTCTAGGATCATTGCCACGAGCTAGGCTCCAGCAGAAACCCTTACTGCTCTTTCTCGCTTGTCCTCATCAGCATCTTGGGAAGTCAGTGTCATTATTGTGCCTGTCGTACAGTTGAGGAAATTGAGGCCCTGATAATTAAGACACCTGCCCAGGGTCTTACAACTAGTAAAGTAGCAGATCCAGAAGGCAAAGCCAGGCTTATCTGACTTTACTTGGGTTGGGGAGGACAACTTAGGAGCTAGGGCAAGAGAGGGCTAAGATGCACAGTGCAAAAAGCCTAGCTAGGAGGGTGAGGAGGCTAGCGGGGCAGAAGTGGTGGCTGACGATGGAGTTTGAGATGTGGCACAGGCCCAGGTGGTAAGGGGAAGGGGGTCCCTGGGTACTGAGATTCCCCCTTGTGGGCCCTGGGAATCCAGGACAGGTATTTCTGCCCTTGAATGTTTACTTAGCTCACCTCTTGGTTCTGGGTCCAGAGGAATCCACACCTTGGAGCAGCAGCTATAGCCTGGCAGTGGGATGGGGCCAGGGTGATGGCTGAACATGGGCTCAGTGTATGGTAAGGTAGAAGAGGCCTTGAATGACCAGAGATAGGTCTGAACCCATGGGCAAAGCGATACCTCAAAGCAAAGGGACCTTTCCAGTCTTCTGGGTGACGATCTCTTTTCTGCCTCACCTCCTGCCCCGCTCCACCCAGGCTTCCTCTAAGAAGTGTGAGTGGCCAAGCAATCAGGCTCAGCTGGGAGAATAGAGGCCCCCAGCAGACCCAGAGCATTTCTGAAGCTGCCTTAGGCTTTGTGGCTTACCTAGAGGGAAAATGGCCTGGATCCACTGACTGAAACCTTCACGTTCCTCATTCTTTCAACTGGGGACCTTATCTTTGTTTGGAAGACAGAAAGAAAAAAAAA
>NW_011894015.1:7914-8281 GCF_000151845.1 Pteropus vampyrus | reverse complement strand
GGGGGCACAGTGGGACCTGTCCCCACCCCAGGAATCTTTTTCAATGGCATTGCGTGATGAGATTGGCCAGGGCCAGTGTCTTAGGCCCTTAGCACCGGTTTTTCTGTTCTAATGAGGGTTCCGGAGCCTTCCCAGAGTGCAGCAGGCACGAGGAGGGCGCCTGGCTCGTGGGGCGTGGGCAGCTGCCCAGTTCCCGCCTCCCCTGAGGGTGCTCGACGTCGCCACCGAGCCACACTGCGTGGCCGTGGTCGTGGGCCCAAACCACTCCCCCTGCCCTGGAGCAAAGACGCAGGGCCGGGGGGCACATTTGGGGCAGCAGTCACCGAGTCAAAGCCACACTGCCCCGGGGGGCACGCCTGCCTTCTCA
>NW_011894015.1:3720-5604 GCF_000151845.1 Pteropus vampyrus | reverse complement strand
CACACGTCACGTGACACACAAACACAACACACATGCACACACAGCACACACTCACGCATACACACGTCATGCGACACACCATACATGCGTGGCGCACATACGTGCACACGCACGCACACATGCCACAACGCACAAACACAGCACACATGCACACATGGCACACACACCCATGCACTCATGCATACACACATCACACAACACAATACACACAGCACACACATGCGTGCACACTCAGACACAACACACAAACACAATACACATACACACATGACACACATACATGCAATGCACATACACACATGTGCATACACAATACATATACACACGGCACACGCACACTCACACAGACACATCACACAACACACAAACAATACACATACGCACGGCACACATACATGCCATGCACACACGTACACGCATGCACACAGTCACACACGCGTGCACACAGTCACACACATGTGCACACAGTCGCACACACGTGTGCACACAGTCGCACACACGTACACACACTGTCACACACACGTACACACAGTCACACACGTGCACACACAGTCACACACGCGTGCACACACACAGTCACACACGCGTGCACACACAGTCACACACACACACACACAGAAGAACTGAAAAGCATCTCGTCTGAGCCAGAGGAGGAGACTCGGCCGCTTCTCTCTCTCTGCGTGTTTCGTTTTCCCTTCGTGTTTTTTCCCGTTTTTGGTTTGTTTTGTTTTAAATCATTCTCAGAACTGCTGGCCTACCTAGTTTTTTCAAATTTATAGACGTACTGCCCGTGACCCGCAGAGGGTCCCGAACCTGCGCGCCCCTCGCCGCCACGGCCACACACGCGTGTCTGCCCCCACCTCGGGCCCAGGGAGGAGAGGCCACGCCGCCCGCAGCCAGCAGCTGCCGAAGTAGCCGCTGAGGCCTCCGAATGAGCTCTTGCCCTCGCGATCGCCCTGTCCCCCGGGAACCGGCAGGGGCAGCGCTCGGGGCTCTCCCGGTGGAATGAGGCCAGTCACAAAGCCGGGAGCAACGTATTTCCCCGGGGGGCCCCGCAGCCACCCCGGCCTCGCTCTCCAAAGAGTGATGGGTCCTGGTCGCCAGGCACATTCCTGCACCTGTTTATTCTGTTTTAAAAATAACCGTTCTTAAAGAACTGCTTATTCCCCACCCACACCCAGACGGAGCGTTCGGGGACACTTCCCGTCAGCTGGGGTTGGGGCCACGGCCCACATAGGTGCTCCTGTGTGTGTGCTGCCGGCCGGAGGCCCGAATCTGCCTCGGGCAGTGACGCTCACCGTGGCCCCTCGGCCACCCCGGGTCCTGACACTGTCGTCTGCAGTGGAGGTGCCCGCGCCCCACCTTTCGTTCGGGGAACTCCCGTGGAGACAAAATATATCCCAGGTAGCTTTGCTCCAGGGTCGCTGTGGGAAAGGAGCTGGGGAAACAGATGTAGTGTGAGAGGGGACAGTGGCCTCCGGAGCGCATGACAGATCCAGCCCAGGCTGTGCCTCCATAGCCCCCAGACCCCAGCGCTGGCCTAGCCACCCGGCCACCCAGCGAAGGGCCTCAGACACCAGCTGGGCTGCAGGCTCCTCACTCAGCCACACCTCCCCCCTGGCCAAATGGGGTGACATCTCCCACCGAAGGCACAGGGCACAGGGTCAGGCATGGCGCACGGCAGGGGCCGGTTTGTTGAGCCTTTTCTGGTGAGTGGGAGGCCCCGCAGGGACATTGGTTTGCGAGATTAAAACCATTCGCTCACCGCGGTGGCTTCGCCCTTGAGTAAGAGGCTGGAATGGTGCTTCGTGGGTGCCTGGCCGACACGCCCCTCGCCGTCCACCCGTCCGAGCCCGGAGAGGCCGCCCTGCACCCCCGCTTGCC
>NW_011894015.1:0-455 GCF_000151845.1 Pteropus vampyrus | reverse complement strand
CACATGGAACGCGTGTCAACCAGGCAGCATAAGGAGAGCACGAACCCCAATCCGTGGCTCGGTGCGTGAGCGGGACCGGCCGAGCCCCGCCCCCCACACCCGTCTCATCCCGAAACCCAGCTGCCGGAAGGAATAGCCTTCCGGAAGGCCGTGCGCGTCATTTCCTCGCTCTTACAGCAGGTTGTCCACACGTGTGCGCATTTCCCAGCGAGACCTCCGTGAGTTTTGCCCGCCTGTGAGTTTTCCAAAAGTGTCACCGTCCTTCGCCGTCTTCCGTGGCCCAGCCGTGCGTGTCTCAGACGCCGTGGCTCACTCGCTCGGACCGCCGAGCAGCGCCGTTCTTGTCGATTGCCATTCGACTGGTTTCCGGGGGTCCTTCTCTATGAGCAGTGCCCTCGTGACGACTCTTTGGTGCAAGGGAGCAAATTTCCCGGGGCGGGGGCACACCTGGGTAC
>NW_011894014.1:3561-5359 GCF_000151845.1 Pteropus vampyrus | reverse complement strand
AAGAACGGGAGTTGGCACCCGCGGGGGCAGCATGTGGCTGGGGGTGAGGAGGGCGCCTCCAGACAGGACACATGCTCACGTCCTCGGCGGCCCTCGTCCTGGCTGAGCCGACATACTCCCTCGCTGCTCCACGGGCCTCACCCATGCTCGCCAAGCACAAGTACGCCCGAGCCCCGGATGACACGTCAACTCACTGGAGGATGTGAGCCCCAGGATGCGACATGCTCTTATTCACCCCAAGAAACAGCGGAAAGTCAACTTGCTTTAATGGGGATGAAACCACGTTCCTGGTCCCTCCCAGGGTGGCTTCTGCCTTGCCCTGTGTCAGAAGCATGGAGTAGTTGCTGGGTCTAAACACGCCGGGTCAGACAAATGAAGGGAGGCTGTGGCAAGTGACAGCCAGCGAAGGGTGCCGAGGTAGCAGGCTGTCCGAGGTGTAGGGAGCAGAGTTCCACGTACCAGAGCTAAAAGGATCCCAGCGAAGAGGCAGCCACTGAACCCACAGAACCCCCACACTGGGAAGGTGACACTTCACACCTTTATAATAATAACCTCCTGGTTCAGAGAACTGAAAACCCACCTGGGACCAGTTACTAAACCCTTCAGGCCATAAACAAACCCCATGTCCCAGCTCCGCCACCTGTCAACCGAGCCCAGTAGGGCACAGACACCCCTTTCCAAGGACAATGGACTATTATTCGTTCCCTCAGCTACTAAGTCCCGGATTTGGAACCAAAGATGATGAAATATGGGGCAGTTATGTAAACATTATTAAAAACTAATACTGCAAAAGCAAAAGACTCATGGAAAGCGTTTGTTTATGAATTTGGTTTTCGACCCAAAACGTAGGCCCTTAACAAACTCTATGGGACTCTTTTCTCAATTCTTGGTTCAAAAGGGAATTTTACTGTAGAGACTTACCTACGATGAGGCACAGACACCAATTTAAGCCACTAAATCCCTTGTAAACAGGGACATGGTTTCATCTTTATCAAACATTAGGACGGAGTGGCAGGGCAGACTGTGCTTTGGCAAAGTCCAAATAAACACACGCACACGCACGCGCGCGCGCACACACACACACACACAGACACCACCACCACCACCCCCTACACACACACACACACACAGACTCCAGATCTTCCTCTACTACAGCAGGGTCGTACACCGCCCTCCTGATTTTTTAAGGACATTTGGCCCCAGCCACACTACCGAAATTCTCTCAAAGGTCATCAACAACCTAAATATTAAAGTCAACTTACTCTCAGACCTCGTCCTCCCCAGTCTTGGTGCCACCTGTCACCCTCTGTCATCCTCCTCCCATCTCCCTGTTCCTCGTCGGCCCCTTCAGCACCTCCTCTCTCTCCGCTCCGAGAAACGTCCCTCCGCTGAGGCCCCTGCCCCGGTACAGAGCGGCCCAAATTGACTGACTGTGCCAGGTGCTACGCGAAGTGTCTCCCACATGGCAACACATCCTCCTAACTTCCCGTTGGGCGAGGTTCCCTGTTATCACCACCCTTATTCTTCAGATGAGGACACTGAGGCTTAGCTATTGACCTCAATTATACGTCACGTAACACTAGAGCCCAGGGGGGCGGCGGGTGGGAGAGGGCGTGTGGCAGACGGGGCTAAACCCAGAGCCCAAACACGTAAACACCCGCTTTACTGCCTCCCCTCACCCAGGCTTCCAGAGCGACCCCGTCCGCGTGCTTTGTTTCGAGTTTAACCTCCGTGGCAGAGACTGCTTGCTGCTTACTCGGACCCCACTAGCACGACACCTCATCACTGGGGTGGTCAC
>NW_011894014.1:2308-2901 GCF_000151845.1 Pteropus vampyrus | reverse complement strand
AGCGCTGACCTTCTGAAACACCAGCCAATGCGTCCTTCCCGACCCAGGCCTCTCCGAAGACTCTCACTGCCCAGAGCAAAGGCCTGAGCTGCTGCAGCGGCACCCAGGGGAGGGGGCCTCACCCGCATTTCCAGCTCTGTGCCCCCTCGTGCTGCAGCATTAACAGACGTCCCGTGCTCTCCGCTGCTCTGGGCCCTCCTGGTGCGTTACGCAGTCTGTTTGGTACCTCAGTTCTCATGCTTACAGCGGGGCTGTGACAGCACAAAGCTGCCTTCTCTCTTCCTTACCCACAGGGAAGCAAGGCCGTCTCGCTCGGTCTGCACCCTCCCGCAGAACTAGAGTCAGAACGTTACACAGTTATCCAACGTCTATTGCCCTGAATCAAATTCAAGGCTGTAATGGAAAAGAAAAAAGTCTGTCACCAGCCCCCTTGCCACTGAGTTCAATTCTTTCTCCTCTCAGCTCTTGCACAAAACCTTAAATGCAACCCAGACTCTGCTACCGGCTCAGATCGTTCACCTGCTTGGAGGGTCAGGTTCCTTCTCTGAAATCAGACGAAGCGGAAGTGGCCTTGTCTGGGAGAGGGAAATGAC
>NW_011894014.1:0-328 GCF_000151845.1 Pteropus vampyrus | reverse complement strand
GAAGCAGGCAGGGGGAGGCCTCGCTGGCCATGCTGGGATGTGCCAGGCGTGGAAAGGGTCAGGCCTGAGCAAGAGGAGGAGCTGCATGCGGAGACGGAGCAGGTGCGGGGTGACGAGACCCTGCTAGGTCCACACAGAGGCAAAGGTCAGACGCCTCTGAGGTCCGCCCGAGGGGACAAGTCAGAGAAAGTTGGAAGAGGGTGTGTTTAGCTCTGGGGAGGCTGATGGGGCTAGAGAAGCACATTCGTTAGGTCATCAGCACGTTTAACCTGGAGGGACTGGAAGAGGTCACCCAGGGAGCAGACACGGGGAAGAGATGAGGGCCAAG
>NW_011894013.1:4607-5807 GCF_000151845.1 Pteropus vampyrus | reverse complement strand
GGCCTGGCCTCCGGCGGGCACTGTCCAGCCGATGGGTAGGGAACCCCCCCACCCCGCACACAGGGGCCTCTGAGCCCCATCCTCCTATGGCCAGACAGGGGATCTCGGGGGACCTGAATAACTACTCAGTGGAAGATGGGGATGCGCACAGGAGCTCTGGGGCCAACTGGGCAGGCTGATTTCCAGCTCTGCAGATGGGAACCCTCTCCTGTTCCCTGCCCCCAAGGGGGGGTGCGGGACCCCAGGAAGCTGCTCCCCGCCAGGAGAACGGGAGGGAAGCGAAGGGCGCCCCCGACCTGGAGCGAAGGGCGCCCCGGGGCGGCGCACCCAGCCCCTCCCGCCGCCTCCTGGGGTCCCGCGAGCCCACAGGTCTTAGTCCCGGGACGGAGGCCCGAAGGCCATGCGGTCCCCAGGTGGAACGTTCAGGGGTACAGCTGCTCGCTGTTCATCCCGGCGCCCTGGCCCCTGCTCCGGACTTCTGCCGTCAACCTGTCCTCTCGCCCCCTACCTCACGCTCCTCCCGAGAGCCGACGTGACTGCCGGTTCCCCGCAGACAGGTTTTCTCATAAACCCGTGTTATTTACTATTTTAGGTTTGGCTTAGTGTGTTTAGACCGTTTACCTTTAATGCATCATCAATATGACTGGGTTCAGTCCTCCGTTTTACTGTTCACTTTGTCCCCTCTGGTCCCTGGTCCTTCGCTCCCTTTTCCTGCTTTCTTATTTCAATATTTTGTCGTATTTCATTTTATCTTATCTACTGGCTTTTTGGCTATATCTCTCTGGGGTTTTTGGTGGCTGCTTCACGATTATAATATACGAAGCCTAACCTCTCACACTGTCCTTGGAGTTCACACTTTGCACCTCAGCGAAAACAGAGAGAACCCACATCACCAACCAGAGATTCCTTCCCCCGCCTCCTTTTAGAAACATACGCCCCGCTGTCAGCTGTCATGTTCGTCTTTTAAAATATTTGTTTTTAAATTTTTTGCATTTTCTAATTTTGCACCTGGTTTCTTTTTAATTAATAGACTCGTTTAAAGACTAGATTTAGGTTTTAGAAACATTGAGCAGAAAGTCCACGGGGGTCCCATACTCTGCTGCTCGGGTTTCCAGTTACAACTGATGACCGATATTGCTACATTGTTATTATTAACTAAAGTCCATAGTTTATACTAGGGTTCACTCTACGGCTGTACAC
>NW_011894013.1:428-1447 GCF_000151845.1 Pteropus vampyrus | reverse complement strand
GGGTGCTGACTTTTCACACCTCGTGCAGGTGTCTCCACTGCTCTGTATAAATGGTGACCCGTGATCGCGGGCTCAGCACCCGGGCGACACCGAGCTGAAACAGGGTCTGGAAGATGAGCCACGCCACGCGGTCCTCAAGGAGCCCAGGCGCCAGGGCTCACGGCCTTGGCCATGTCTGCACCAGCCTGCGTGCAGGCACCCAGCCGTCAGGGCCACTGTGAGCCAAGCGCGTTCCCAGAGCCCGGGCCCCTCACCGTCCTCGCCCTCCGAGCCCAGCCGCTTCCAAACACTGTCCACCTTCAGGCGGGCCTGGCCGCCCAGCAGGGGCCTGGGGAGCGGGGGGCGCAGGTCCCCACACGGTCTCCTCTGAGTTCGCGGCCAGCTCTTGGAGGCCCCCGGGTGACCAGACCCCATCTGGGCGTGGGGATACCGGGCCCTCTGGGGCCCCGTGACGCTTGGTGCCTTGGTGTTTGTCACCCACGCCCAGGGCAGCAAGTGGCCGGTGCTGGCAGTTCTGTCGCCCTCCCGGGCTCCAGGCCTGCGTGGCCGTGAGCACCGTCCTGGGCACTGTGCTGCTCCCGCCAGCTCGGAGGCCAGTCTGCCGCAGCGACGGGCACTCAGCTTGGGCCTGGAGTCACAGGGACTGCAGGGGACGGTCGTCCAGCCGGTCGGACGAGCAGAAGCCCGTGGGGGGCCTCCGCCCACAGGCCCTGCTCTGCTTCCCGAGTGAGCCCTTTGCCCTCCACGTGCTCCGCCCTTTGCCAGGCCCGGCCCTGGGGGGTCCTGGGCGCCCGCCTACACCCCCCACGCCCCAGGGCGCCTCGCCTCGGCCGGTCGACAGTCCCCTTTGCAAGGTCATTTTTATACGAGGAGCCCGGCATTGCTGGTTCTTGGCCGTTTTCAGTTACCTAGCGATCCAGCCCATGAGCCGTCAGCGTCTGAGGCCTCGCTTTCCTGTGGTGGCTCTTGTTCAACAAAGTCGGCCGGTGACAGGAGAGACCGATGCCGACACCCAGCGC
>NW_011894013.1:0-378 GCF_000151845.1 Pteropus vampyrus | reverse complement strand
TCAGCGTCTGAGGCCTCGCTTTCCTGTGGTGGCTCTTGTTCAACAAAGTCGGCCGGTGACAGGAGAGACCGATGCCGACACCCAGCGCCTGAACGTCCCCGTACGCCAGCTCCCCGCACACGGCATGCGTGCACACCTGCGTCACACCTGCACAGGCACACACACCACACACACACACACACCACACACATGTGCACACGCGCCATGCCTACACATCCACATATCACACGCACACACCACACGCACACACCTCACATACACACTCCACACATACACAGATACATGTACCACACACATATGTGCACCACAATGCAGTCTGTACACACAGCATACATGTACACGCCACACAGGTACACACACCACAGTGCACACTATACA
>NW_011894012.1:5219-5615 GCF_000151845.1 Pteropus vampyrus | reverse complement strand
GTGGGGGCGTCGGGGTGGGGGTGGGGCTGCAGGACGGGGCAGGCCTGTCCCTGCTCAGAGCTCTGGTCCTCTGAGAGCTGATGCTCTGGGCGTCGGTCTCTGCTGAGAGGATCAGCGGTGACGTCCCTGCTCTCGTGTCGTTATCCCTGTTGGTTCCCACGAGCCTCACCTCCCTCGCCAGGTCCCCGGCTCAGGGGACTCAGGCACCCTTCTGTCCTGCAGAGCCCCCTATGTGGAGTGGCGTGTGGGGCGCTGGTTTCTGGCAGCGTGCCCGACCCCACAGCCCCGTGCTTCTCCCTCAAGGCACTGGTTCTCCTCTGGTCGTTGCTCCTGGGGCGTGGGGTGTGCAGGCCGCCCCCTCCCGGCTCTGCACCCTCCTCTTTCCCTTGTAAGCCA
>NW_011894012.1:4526-4869 GCF_000151845.1 Pteropus vampyrus | reverse complement strand
GGAGCTCGGCAGTTCCACAGCGCCCCCGTGTGGCGTATTTGGGCGGTAACCAAGATTTTGCCTTTTCCAGGGAGCAAGTTCAAGAATCCTGGGACATGCTTAAATTAGGAACTATTTTGCCATTTGCCAATAGTACTTCTGTTTTTCTTTCTGTTTTTTTCTTTGTTTCTTTGTTTCTTAAGGAGAAAACAATACACAAAAAACGGCCCGAACTGATCTGTGATTTCTCATTATAAGAGAAAAGAACATGGTGGTCATGGAGGAAATATTTTGCCTTGAGAAAATTCCAATGAGGAGGATGGTACAAACCTCACCTAGGGGACGTGGAGCTGCTGAGAAAGAA
>NW_011894012.1:0-1090 GCF_000151845.1 Pteropus vampyrus | reverse complement strand
GCAAGGCCTTGGGGCAAGACACAGGAATCTCAACTTGCGGATGATTTTAGTTTCCCATCCTTAAGACGTCCACAGCTGATGCTCTCAACTGACATGAGGACGCAGCCCCAGGGCCCCAGCTCCTCTTGTCCCCCATCCCTGCAGTCAGTCCCAACCCCCTCCCTTCCCCCCAGCTCAGAGGTTTCCATGGGGCCACAGCGCCTCCTCGTGGCCAAAGTTCGCAGGCCTCTCATCTGCCCAGGGGGCACCAGCCACCCAGACCCAGCCCTGACTCCACAGACTGGGAGCTGCGGTGATGGGCATGAAAACCCAGGGCAGAGCGAATGAGACAGAAGCCACCGCAACGGCAGAAGCGGCTGGTGACAATGCCGCTCGGCCACACACTGAGGACAATCCACGTTCACCCTGCGGAGATCGGCTCTGCCTGGATTCTCGGTCATGAGCAGACACTGCCCTATGAGGAAGCTCGAAACATCCTGTTCACTCCCAGAATCCCTCTCTAGTGGGGTCACTAAACACAGTCCTGGATAAGCACCGGGGAACAAAACGCATCGTGTGATGCTTAAGACACATATTCAGAATTTCAGCGATTAAATCGCTACGGGCATGTGACAGTGCAGTTCCTCATGTATCACAGGCCAGGGACGCGACAGAATGACCCCCAAAGCCCCGTCCACACCTGCAACGTGAGAAACCCAACCAGGCCCCTCTGCTCGGCAGCTGTGCCCCAGTTTGGGACGAGCTGGGACGACAGGCCCTGAGCCATTTCCAATCACTATGGAAACTACCTGCTTATCCTTTTTGTCCAACTATGTTATTGGAATATCACCTATTTGCCCAAAATGTACTATTAGGCCAGTTTTGAGTTTTCGATCTGGAAAATTTCAAAATATGAACACACACAAAAGTGAAGTGATGTGTAATTGCTAAATGATTTTTACCGTTTATTATCATGTTAGATATTTATCACCAAAGTGGAATCACAAAAATCTGGGTAAATCTGCGTTGGGGTCGAGAGGGTAGTTACCCATGCTTCAGGTCAAAAGCTGGTAATGAAATTTCTTTTAACCCAGGGGCGTGCTGGGCCAGG
>NW_011894011.1:2632-2966 GCF_000151845.1 Pteropus vampyrus | reverse complement strand
AGAGATTCCCTAGCCCTAATTCTTTTGCTACTGTTTTGCTTCACAGATGAAAAGGAGGAAAATCCAGAGACCAAAGACCACATAAGAGAGACACGGTTTGCTCTTCCTTCAGATATGTTTGTGAGACAGATTCCAACAACTAGACCTTTGGGGCTGAGCTACTTCCCCTCCTGACTCTTCTTTGCGGGGCACCCAGATACTCGGCTTTGTGCTTAGGGAGCTAAAGCCCATGGCTGTTGAAGAAGGTCTGTCAAGGTTCTGACCCTTAGTGAAGCAGCAGCAGTCTGAGAGCTCTGAACACCCTCGTGAAGGACTTAGGACAGGGAGATTCTTG
>NW_011894011.1:0-1837 GCF_000151845.1 Pteropus vampyrus | reverse complement strand
GATTCCCTAGCCCTAATTCTTTTGCTACTGTTTTGCTTCACAGATGAAAAGGAGGAAAATCCAGAGACCAAAGACCACATAAGAGAGACACGCTTTGCTTTTCCTTCAGATATGTTTGTGAGACAGATTCCAACAACCAGACCTTTGGGGCTGAGCTACTTCCCCTTCTGACTCTTCTTTGCGGGGCACCCAGATACTCGGCTTTGTGCTTAGGGAGCTAAAGCCCATGGCTGTAGAAGAAGGTCTGTCAAGATTCTGACCCTTAGTGAAGCAGCAGCAGTCTGAGAGCTCTGAACACCCTCGTGAAGGACTTAGGACAGGGAGATTCTTGAGCACATTCAGCAAGCAACTCTTGTGCCAAGCACTGTTCTAGGTGCTGGCAATGCAGCGGTAGACAAAACCCACAAAAATTCCTGCTGTCCTGGAGTTTACAATTTACCAGGGGAGACAGACAATCCTCAGTATAGCTAAGAGAAATGCTAAAGCTAAACAATAAAGGAGGGAGGGGACTAGGAAATGCTGGGCAATGGATGTTGCCATTTCAGATAAGGTGGCTAAGAAAGGCCTCACTGAGAAAGTAACATTTGAGTAAAGACCAGAAGGAAGTGAGACGGTGAGCAACACAGACATCTAGGGAAAGAGCATTCCAGACAGAAGACCATTTTTGTGGGTTGAATCGTGTCCCCCAAAAGACATACTGAAGTTCTAATTCCTGGTACCTATAAAATATGCTTTTATTTGGAAATAAGGACTTTTCAGATGTAATCAAGTTGAGATGAGGTCATTAGAGGAGATCCCAATCCAATATGTCTGACTCGTATCCTTATAAGAGGACACAGAGACACAGCTATATAAGGAGATAGCCATGTGATGACAGAATCAGAGATTGGAGTGATGCAGCTGCAAACCAAAGAATGACAAGGATTGACAGCCACCATCAGAAGCTAGGAAGAGGCAAGGAAGGCTTCTCTCCTACAGGATTCAAAGGGAGCATGGACTTGCTAACACCTTGATTTTTGAACTTTTGGCCTCCAGAACTGTGAGATGATAAATTTCTATTGTTCCATGCCACATAGTTTCTGGTACTTTGTCACGGCAGCCCTAGTGAATTGTGCATTCTTTACGTCAACCCTGCTCTCCCATGGGCATATCTCTGAAATGACCAGTCTCTTTCATAGGTTTGTGATTCAGCACATGTTGCCCTCCTTGCCTGGATATATTCCCCTCTCCCCACATTTATCTCCTAGTAATGCTTACCTAGCTAGCAAGCCTCCACCCAGGTTTACCTCCTTAGGATGTGTTCTGCATTCTCCTTTCTTTCTCTTCTGTTCTGTCCACCACCACCACACACACACACACACACACACACACACACACACACACACGCATGCACGCATGCACACATGCACAAATACACACACACTGGGGGCTTGCAAGAGGAGCATCTAATCCAGGCATGCTTCTCGTTCTCATTGTGTATTACCTACAATTATAATTCTTTGCTTTCTTACCTGCCTTCTTCACTAAATTGTAAACATCTTTGCAGCAGGAGCTATATCTTTTATTTCTATATTTTTGGTACCTTACCTAGTGCCCATCTTAAAAATGTAAACTTATTTTTTAAAATAAGCCAATGAAAACAAACCTTTGAAGCAAGGTTATTATCGCTATTTTTCAGTAGAGGAAACAGGCTCAAAACCTTAACTGACTCCACTCAAGGTCATACAATTAATACATGGCGGAACTCAAAACTGATCACTTGGCTTCAAAGTTGGACATTTCTTCTGTAATCCTCACAACAATGAGGACTTTTTTGTGCTAGAGATGCCCAATTTTC
>NW_011894010.1:3116-6955 GCF_000151845.1 Pteropus vampyrus | reverse complement strand
AAAGCCCCAGGAGATTCTTAGACACCCACAGATGTGAGAAACACTGGTTTGGAACAGGGTCAGCAAACGGGCCCGGAGGCTGAAATGGCTGCCCCGTGCTGGCGCGCGGCCTGCGAGCTGACAGCAGGTTTCACGTTTTTACGTGGTTGGGGCAAAAAGCAAAGCGATACTTTGTGACTTGTGAAAATTACACGACATTCTATTTTCAGTGTCCATGAAAAAGGCTTCTGTCTTATTGCAACGCCTGTTCCTTTACACACTGTCTCTGGAGGCCTCGTGCTTCAAGGGCACAGAAGCTGCGCAGCCGCAGTCGTTACCTGTCCCGTGCAAGGAGCTGCCGGCCCTGCTCTAGGACACCTGCTCGCCCAGGAAGCCAGGCTCTCTGGCCTCCATCTTAGCAGTGATTTCGGGCAATGTGATCCCATTTCACGCCCACCGGAACGGCGAGAATAAAGATGAATGACGACGGGTGTTGCTGACGACGTGGAGAAACCGGAGCCTCCACGGTTCACGGGCGGGGACGCAACGTGACGCGGCCGGTTTGGAAAACGGTCCCACGACGAACACGGCCCTGTCCCTGATCCGGCAAGTCGACGCGTGCCGAGACGCCCGAGGACGCCCACGGCACACGCGAAGGAAACGTGCACAGCGACGTGACGCACGAACGCAAATGCCCACCGATGGGTGGACGCGCGGGCGACCACGACGTGGGGGACACACGCAGAGGGACGTGCCACGCGACTGAGCCACAGAAAGGAAGGAAACTCTGATGCGTGTTCCAGCGCGGGCGAACCGTAGCGATACCAGGCTCGCTGCAAGAAACCAGTCACCGGAGGCCACCTGTCTCGCGATGCCGTTTTTAGGAGACTCCCGCGACGGGCAGATGCCTGGATGGAGAGTGGACGGCTGGATGCCGGCGGCTGTGGGTGGGCAGTGGGGGGGCCGCTCACGGGGGCGGGGACACGGACTCGGCCTGGTTTCCTGTCCGTGGGGCAATGACAGTGGGCTGGAGGTCACAGTGGTGAGGGTCGCACAGCTCTGTGATGCACCAGAGGACACCGAGCTGTACACAAAACTGGTGAATTAATTCTATAGTATGTACGTGTCTTCATAAACATGGCTTTTTGTTTTTAAGGGCGGATTTCTGATCAGAAGGGCGGGTGGGCTACGGGTAGCAGGGCCGAGTGCGTGAGGCGTGGGCCCAAGTGGTCAGAAGTCACCTCGGTAACTGGCGCTGCTCAGGTGACCGGGGGCGGGCCCCATGCGGCTGCTGGTTCAGTGGCGTATAGCACCGTGGCCGAACCATCGAGGCCAGCACACAGTAGGACCACATGGTGGAAATGACAAACCAGGGAGGCCTTCGCCGGACGGCCTGAGCGGCCCGCCGCTGGACAAGGACACCCACGAGTCGGGACGGCCGTGCTCCCCGAGTCACGCAGGGCTCGTGCAGCAGGCCCTTCCTGCTGCAGGCGGCCGAGAGAGCTGCCCGATGAAGGGGAGGGGGGAAGACACAAAACGCCTCCTTCTTTTTTAAGAAAAGCTGAATCATGTCAAGCACTTTTGTTTCATGCCCAAAGCCCGGACATAACAGACAGGTCGCCGTGGGCGAGCTACATGCACAGCGGGCAACGTGGCTCTGTTCCCCGGGTAGCTGACACCTCATAAGCGGTGTCAGTGGCGGTGGCCGGGTGTCACGTCCTAACCACCCACTCCCATGGCTCCACAGGCGCCAGTGCCACGTGCCACAGGGGCTGGTTTCCAGTCAGGCCAGCCTCACCTCTGAGTGGCCAGGTGTGGGCAGGGCTGAGGGGCAGAGCGATGGAAGGGGTCCCTGGGCTCAGGAGCACATATCAGGGCAGTGGCTGGCTACTCTCGGCCAGGACCTGGCACCTGAGTCACGGCTGGCCTTGGGGAGGGCTTCCCCTGGAGGCCCTCTGATTGGGCTGCACAGACCGGACCCTGGGGGCTCAGCTCAGGGCGCACAGTCACCCACAGGTGGGATCCCCGCCTGACGGGTCCCCAGTGATGGGAGAGGCCCAGCACCCACTGACATGCAGCCCTGGTGGGGGTGGGGAAGGGGTTATAACTGGAGCACTAGCCCCACCCCGACATGAGGCCCTGGGAGTCACCTCATCACTGGGCTCCTTCGTACCTCCTGTGTCCACCCATGCCAACCATTCACTGTGTCCCCGGGTCACATGACACCCAAAGCAGCTGGCACAAGGGGATGCTGGGTCGGGCATCAAGCACACAGCCAGGCGGCAACCACACAGCATCTGGAGGCGGCTGGGGTCAGGGCAGTGGTCTCCTCTCGACCTGGGGGAAGGCCCTCCCAAGAAGCACGGGGGGCCCCGCTGGCTGGGAAGCCCCCACCCCGGCCTAACCATGCCTGCCTCTGCAGGGCCCCATCCCTCCCGGGGCAGGCGAAGGCCCGTGTCCCACCCCTCAGCATGGCCAGTCCGCCACCACCACCTGAGAAGGTCGCCAGGAGCCCAGAAGGGGCCAATGACCACTGAAGCCCCCAGAAGCCCCTCCCGTCCTGTCCTGGAATCTGGGACAAAGGGCCCAGGAGTTTCTGAGCAGGGTCTCTGCTTATGCTGAGCTCATGTGGATCCGTGCCCAGCACGATACTGGCAGCAAGTTTAACTCCAGCATGGAGCAACCAAACCAGCTCGGCTTATTTACTTTAATGAAGGAAAAAAGAGATAAAAACAGGAAAGTAGTTAAAACAGCCCGTGGAAACACGCGGGCTTCTGGGAAGCTCGCTGGATCGACGCGAGCTTTTGGGACCGCTCCAAAGACGAAGTGCCCAGCACACCCGGCAAAGCAGCGAGCTGCCTGCCACCTTTTCTCTCAAACCCACAAGCAATCCCTCCCTACGTGTGACTACTTAGGATGCCTGCTCCCTTCCGAGAAAGATTGAACCCAAGAAGAGTTAGGGACAGCTTCCCTGGGGGCGGGCAGAGGCAGCCTCCGGCTTATTCGGCTGGCGCTCTGCCAGGCTCTGCCAGGTGGTCCTGGGAAGCTCTGTGCCCCAGACATCCACCTGGGCTCAGAGTCATCTCAGCAGAGGCGATGAGGGGACATTTCCAAGAACTGCAGTGGCTTCGTCCTCCTGCCTCTGAGGCCGAGTAGGGAGCACGGGGTCGGGGTGTGGGAAGCTGGGGAGCATGGGGCTCGCCCTGACAACGAGGGCCTGCTGAGGCTACTGACCCTCACACCCCCCTGGGCCAGCAATTCCGCTTAAAGGCTTCTATACCCAGAAAGCCTTGGCGTCCCCGTGCACTGAGATGCCCACGTGTTCCTCCAGGCACTGGTCTCAAACAGAGACAATCAGGGCACACCCACATGTCCACTTGCAGCATGGGGGGCCCTCCACGCAGCCACAGGGTCACCTGGTGGACGAGGGGCAAGAGCAGGCGTGTGCAAGGGGCAGGAGGGGACCTGGAGTGGGTACTGGGATCGCCGTCCTGGTGTCCTTGCTTTTCAAGGAAGGGAGTGGGGCACCACCTGCCTGGGGAAGCTGGTCCAAAGCCATTGAGCTGAGACTTGGACCCAGCAGTCCACACCTGCAGACCGGCTGACCCCCGCCCTCCACCCTCTACCCTCGTGCATGGGGCGGCCTCTGCGGAAGGACGCCATTTCCGGTGCCTCTTCCCCATCCATCAGTTGGGGGGACCCCCAGACTTCTGAAGGGCTGCTCCTCACGCCCACACTCAGCTGTGCCCGCACCTCACCTGTGTGGTTTGAAAACTGGACAGAGTTCACGGCATCGATCTCAAACCCCAAAACCTGCAAGACAGAGAGAAGGACTAGGCTTAAGAGCCTGCCAGGCGGCA
>NW_011894010.1:482-1966 GCF_000151845.1 Pteropus vampyrus | reverse complement strand
CGGGAGAGATCCCAGGAGAGACGGCGCAGAGGGCTCGACCTCCAGAGGGAGCCCTTGGGCCCCGGAGAAAGGACCTCCCGTTCAGACTCGGTCTCCAGCTGGTGCCCACCTGTGTGCTGCGCCTTGTGAGGCTGGGGCCGTGACTCTGGAACCGACGCCCGCCCAGCCCGTGGCCACAGCCCCCACACTGGCTTTCCATCGCTGCAGGAGGCCTCGTCCCCTGCCCTACACGTCCCCTCCCCCAGGCTTCAGTTCCAACCACCCAGCCTCCTCTGCGACCCCGCCCCGGCCGCTTAGGGTGAGTGCTGGGTTGCTGGCAGGCACCGCCTTCTCTGCATCTCCCCTTCTGGGTTCCCCGACACCCCGTAAATTCTCTGAAAATGACGGTTCTGGTTTGTGTGTCAGGACTGGCCTCTGCCCAAAAACACCTTGTCTTCCACTACCCCAGGGACAGCCTGATCCTTGGCCCAGGTGCCCCACCTGCACCCCACACGGCGAGCAGCCTGGTCCCCCCCAGGTCTGCCCCTGGCCCAGCCTGTGGGGCAGAGCCTCGTTCCCGTCCCTTGACAGCCTCCAGCTCATCACTCCGGGATTAGAACAAGACGCCTATGGGCCCTACTATGACAAGGCCACCCGCATCAGGGCAGTGGCTGGTCTCAGACTCTCGTGGGGAGAATCCCATTGTTCCACAGTGAACCTGGAGCTCAGGTGGCCTACAGGGCCCTGTAGGGGGCGGCGCCATTGGGGGGAAGCGGGGTGGCACTGTGTGAAAGGCCCCAGAGGCCCTGTGCCCCCTTCAGAGTCCCCTTCAGAGGCAGGGCGCTCCGGGCTGACGGTCAGAGAGGAAATGAGAGGTCTGGCTGAGGCAAGGACTCAATGCCTGTCGCTGGCTTTGAAGCTGGGGCCTCGTGACAAGCAGCCCACTGTGCACGTGAGTGCCATGTGCAGCCGCTGTGAGGCCGAGTGCGAGCCCCGCCATCCACGAAGCACGTTGTGAGCAAACACGGTGACCAGCCTCCCTGCTCCCGCACTAGGTCACGGCCTCGCCACCGGCTGGGCTCCGGGGCGCCCCACGTCCGGTGGACGCATGCACGGGAGGCCACTGTGCGTCTCTCCCGAACCAGGCTGCTTTACGGCCGGCCAGGAGAAGCGCTGGCTCACACCCTCCCAGCCCCCTGCCGACCTTCCACCACTTAGCAGCACACCCCCATCACACAGGAAAAGGACATAAACAGACTCATTGCAAGGAAAAAAGAGGAAGAACTGACTAGTTCAGCCCGGGCAGGGGGTGGGAAGGAAGGCCTTGTGAGGGGCCGCTTCTGCCGGCTCTCACTCCTGGACACCTCCCAGCTCTGCCCTCCCCCCACAGGGTGCCGCACCCCCCGTCAGGGGCCAGGCGCTCCTGGAAGTCCCCCCAGGACCCCAAATCTGCTGCGACGGCCCAGCAGGTCTGCTCAACGGCTCCTCACTCAATCTCACTCCCG
>NW_011894010.1:0-323 GCF_000151845.1 Pteropus vampyrus | reverse complement strand
TCCATTCTCAGCTCTCCAACAGGCACCCCCCGACCCCGGACACAGCCTTGCCTCCCCCGAAGCAGCCTCCCGCCCGCCTTAGGTCATGTGTGCACCCGAGCCCGTGCCTCAGCCCCGGCGCACGCACACCCCAGCCAGGTGCTGCCGGCTGCACTGCGGAGCCAAGAGAGGGGGTCTCAGCCCAAGCTCCTGACGGCACCTAGGGCAGCTGCTCTGGGTGGCCCGTGTCCCCACACCGCCCTCCTCTTTCCCAGAGAAACTCCACTGGCTCTGCCCCATGGTGGCCCTGTCCCAGCTCACCCCGTGAGTGGAACCGCCTGACC
>NW_011894009.1:2303-6811 GCF_000151845.1 Pteropus vampyrus | reverse complement strand
GAAGAAAGCTCTCCGCGTCTTTTCTGGAATGTGAACAAACATGCCACGGTATGTCTCGCACACAGGCAAACAAACGAGAAGCTACAGAATCGGTTCTTTCTGTTATTTTGGGCTGGCGTTCTGAGTGTGTGTGTGCTCAGGGTGAAAACCTAAGGCAGACCCCGGTTTTCCATCCCGGAGACATAAACCCCCAGAATTATGAGGGACGGTCCCGGGACGGTGAGAGCTGGGCACGGCACCCACACAGGCCTTGCTAGCTGGCGTGATGGCTGGGAGCGTGAGGGCCCCAGGAGTGAGGACCGCGCCAGGCTGAGAATGAGCCTGCGCTTCCGGGAGCGATCACCTGGCTTATCTGCTTCCGAGGAAGAACCAGAAACCTCAAGCCTACGCTCCTGGGTCTCCTCCTGCTCCGTCTCCTTCTCACACCCCTTTTACTCCTGGCCAGTGGCAGGCATCAGGACAGGAAGTCCTGTGAAGATGTCACCTGGGCCCACACAAGCTGAGACAAACACCGGCAGGCGGGCCATTCCCGTCATGAGACCGCGGGACGGACCCTCACATCCGGCCCGTCTGGCCGGCTGTCTCCGAGGGCTACCCCCCCACCCCCCGCCATTCCAGAATCCCCCAGGCTACCGGAGAAAGAGAATATCGATCGACTTGATTCGGCAGTGGCGGAGCTGGGTTTAACATCTCTAACCTCATCCCTGGCTCCTGAAACTTTTGCTAAGAACCGCTAGGATTTCTCCCCGCTGAAACGAGGCTATTTCAGGCCAAGAGAGAGCCCCACACCCCGGCTACTGTACCCCCACCTTCCAGAGGCCCTGAGGGAGAGAGGCAGGCGGAGGGCACAATCAGCAGGCCCTCTCAGAGACGGGCCTCCAGGCGTCGGACTGGCTGCCTTCTTCTGGGGTGCCCGGGGAGCTGCCCGCCACCCCAGTGCGAGCCCTGGGTGGCACGGGGGACAGCAAGCTCCAGGTGCCAACTGTGAGTCAGCACCGAGATCCGGAACGTTCGGCTGGGTAGGAGAACGTGCGCCCTTATTTCTAGAAGCTGGTGGATGAGTGACAAGTGACGGTGCTGACATTGATCACGACAGCAACATTTACAGGGCACGAGCTGTGGACACTGGTCCACGCACTTTACACATAAACACACTTGACCCTCTCCCCACGGCGACTCTCTGAGGCAGTACGAGGCTGTCGTCACGCCCGCCACACAGAGAGGTTAAGTCATCCGCCCAAAGCCACACAGCCAGCAAAACGGCAGAGCCTGAATTCAAACCCAAGCAGAAAACCACGTCTCCACGGTCATCGGGAGCTCATCAGACCTGGGGATTATTCTGAAAGGCGTTATCAGGACAGGCGTGGGAGACTTGGGGCACCATTGAAGCCAAGAACATCTCCTTCCAGGACAAATGGACACATGTTCTGTGAATTCCAGAAGTTCACTGAAAATGTCTATGCAACTCCCCGCCCGCATCCACGACTGTTCTGCCACCGACCGACGTTAGCATTTTGCTGGTTTTGAATTCAAACGTCTCTCGGACTTTCATTTTAACTCCGTTATACCTGAGAAACGCCCCTGCATTGTGAAATGGGGGCTTAATAAATATTGGTTCAACGTGTGACCGAAACGGACAAAAGGTTTGTCAGAAAGACCCAGAGTTGAGCTTTCTACCCCGCAACCAGCCAACGTCGCTATAAACACCAGCTGTAGCTCCTTAAATATTTATCAATATGGAACCACAGACTTTTATGACCTTTGAGAATTCGTTGTTGTTAGCAAAAAAAAAAAAAAAAAAAAAAAGGACAGGAAAAAAAAAAGAAAAAAAGAAAAAGAAGGAAAGAAACCTCAGGCTACGAGCGTCACAGTCTCCTATAAAGCTGGGTAACGAGAAACTAGGAAACGGGCCGTGAGCACTGGAGTGTGTCGGTCCTGTTTAGAAATGTCCAGGTCACGTAAAGAACAGTGAAAATGAACGTGAGCTGGGTCAGACTTCGAAGTCCCTTCGAGCAAAGAGCCTCCTGTCATTTGAAATCCGATGACAAGGAGGAGGCCGGAAGGAGCAGGGGGGAGAACGCGCCACCGTGGCTGAGCCGCTTTTCCCGGTGACAGAGTCTCCCATGGGACTTGACACAGTCCAGGGGCCCAGGAAGGCCTTCCGCTGTCCCCGCGCAGGCTCCCACCGTTGTCACCCACACGTCTGTCGACCTCTCCTCTCCGCTGCATCTCAGGTCTGGCGAAGCCAGGCAAACAGAAAGAAGGGACGAGAGCCCCGCACAGGTGTCGTCCAGCTCCGTGCAGTGACGCTGTCGATGTGAGGGTAAAACCTGCACCCAACCTTGGGGTAACATGCTCGCAGTCCGTGTATCTGGAACTAGGTAAACACGAATAGAAAGCTCAGAGGACTGAAGCCTATGATTCCTGTTTTGGCTCAGACAGGAGGAAAACAGACCTAACTTAAGCAGTGGTTTTCAAGTCACAGTTAGTTAAGTACATAAGAGGGGCCTAGAAGTTGATTGTGTCCTAATGAAGTGACTCTTGGTGACTCTTGGTGGCTCCTGGGTACGGGCTGGTCACCAGAAAGACCCAGGCGCACTTAGAAGCTTGGCATTCTCGGCCTTGCCCCGCATCCCCGCGAGACGGGAGAAAGTCTGCGCATCGGGTTAGTGACTGATCACGGCCGTGTGATGAATCCTCCATAGAGCCCCAAAGGTCCAGGGTTGAGGGAGAGATAATAGTTTCACAACTCCGAATGTGCGAAATGCCACTGAATTGTACTCTTTAAAATGGCCAATATCACGTGATGGGAATTCTACCTCGATAAAGAGAAAGCATTTCAGGCCCACTGCAGACGGTGCTTTGGGATAAGAGGCAGCTCCCCGAGCCTGGCATCCAAGGTCCTCACGGGAAGTAACATTCGTGGGCGGCACTGGTTGAGGGCTGCACACTCAGTGCTCCGTACTCCGTGTCCACTACTCGGTGACCCCCATCACTAACTCATCAAACCCCCATGACAGCAATAAGAGATTGGAAGCACGATTACCTTCGCTGCACAGATGAGGAAGCTGAGAGGCAGGAACGCGGAGGAACTCGCCAGCGTCATACAGCGTGGAAGATGGCACCGCCTCCCCTGGGGGACGGGGCAGACGCCCTGGGGTGGGGGCCAGCGGGGCCGGCGACGGAATATCCTCGAGGGCACGCGGGCTCCTACGCAGGCTTCCAGGCTCCACTGTTCACCCCTCTGTGCGAACCATTTCTCTGATTAAATACTAATCTTACATTTTGAGGATCCCATTGTGCCAAATTACACGGTGAGCACGCACTGCAAATGACACTTGTTATTAGAAGTTACTCGGCCACATTTATGCTAATTACGTTGGGTCTCGTTCCTTCAGCTCTAATTTTGAAATGCTGGCAGGACGCCAGCGTCTCCTGTCCACACGTGAACTGCCACAGACGATGCAGTACGGCGTGCATTTTATTTTCTAGCTGCTCAAGATTACTTTACACTTAACAGCCGCTCACTGACGTCACACGCGGCTTTCACGCTTCGCTTTCCCTTTCTTGCACTATGACCACGATGAGCGTCACAGTACGGTTTTGAAATACGCACCACACAGCACGCCTTCACGATCAACGGCACTACTATGTTTTAATGCATCTGAAAACATTTTTGAAAAGTTGTTTTCCCAGAGCATGCTCGCTTTTAAAATTGATTTCCCAAAGAAACACAGATGACTGCTGTCCAGTGTACTTAGGGGACCACAAACGAATACCAAAATGACAATACCCAACGCTGTCCGGGGCCGGCTCCCGGGCAGGTGGCATGCTGAGTGCTTTACAAGAATCATGTCATCTCTTGCACCCTGTCGCCCAAGAGGAAAGTACTGCCTGACAGAGGTCGAGTCACCTCCCATGGTCTCTCATTGGGAGGAGGTGACAGGTCAGGATTTGAACCCAGTGTCCGACCCAAAGCCCACGCTGCTTTTCCACGCTTCGAACTATGTAGCTCTGCACGCGCGTTTGCAGACTGACAAAACACGTCATACAACACACGTCGCCCCCAAATATTGCAATGTGAATATCATTCATTGGTTCATTTTCCCTAATTCAGAAATGACAGCTTGAACACCTACTACGTGCCACCCAGGGTGCCAGGAGCTGGGGAGGCAAAGATGAGCGAATGTGGGCACCGCTCCCCACAACTCCGGGGTCAGACATCGCCACCTTTCCCTGTCCACCCGCCCACGGTCGCACAGTCCCTCCTTGCCTGGAACTGTTTGCCACCGCCTGGAACTTAGAGAGTGGAACCCTGTTGCCACGCCCTGGCCTGAAGACCATCCCCTGGCCCAGGCTTGTCCCCTGGGGCGCTCCGCAGGTGGCTGCTTTCACACGAGCTTCCCGAAAGCTGTCATCACCCAGCTCCTGAGATGGCTGCCCTCACCAGCACTGGGAAGTCACAGCACAAACAGACAAACAGCGGGTCGGTCAGGGGACCACCCGTC
>NW_011894009.1:0-878 GCF_000151845.1 Pteropus vampyrus | reverse complement strand
GAAAGAAAGAAAGAAAAAAGAAAGGAAGGAAGGAAAGAAGGGAGAAAAATGCAGCCAGAGGAAGCCTCTCTCTCCAGTACGATGCTGTGACGTTTCAAATGATGGGCGAGTCGGCTTTCACGCCAAATGTTTCCCCAAATGCCTTTATAATTTCCATGTGAGTGGAAAGATGCATGTCCGACATTTTGAGCGTGTTTTCTTTGATTAAAGAACATTCAGTTATCGTATTTTAAGTGAAAGAGAAACGTTCTTATATGTTAAATAGCAATTTAAGGGACGGTGAGACATAAAACTGGTATAAATCACGTGCATGAAACTGCGGGAGCAGCACCTGCGGGCAAGCGATGTCTGACAAACTGGCAGCACGAGCTCACACACAGACCGGACGAAGAGCAGAGTCTCTGAGACAGACCCAAACCATCCGCGAGAAGCAACGTGAGATCTTTAATTTTAAAAGTTGCTGGAAAATGCATTTCCCTCACGCCCTAACCCAACGACAGAGGGAGTGTTCTGGACAGTCCCCTTCACATCTGTATTTCGCATCCACGGACACTCACAGAGCACCGCGTTCTGGGCAGCCCCTGGGTGGTCAACTCGGCCCAGCCCGTGCCCGTGGCTCTGCGTCTCGCTGGCTGGCCACCTGGACACCTCCGCGCAGGCTGCTGGTGGGAAAGGCCATGCATCGTTTACGCGGCTAGTCCCTTTGTAATTCTCATTCTGAGGTTAGCAGCTGCCAGTCCTCAGACGGTGTCATTAGACAGACACCAGAGCCAAAAATCCAGCAGGAAAGAAGTTACAAGAGAGACGGCTCATCTCTGGCCGAAATAAATACTCGACAATCAATTTCTGATTGGCAAAAGTGGAGTGACTTTTTTTTT
>NW_011894008.1:3145-3953 GCF_000151845.1 Pteropus vampyrus | reverse complement strand
ATAACCCAATTTCATGCCATATCGGGCAGACATTCTTCTAAACCCAGTGTGCTCGGCCACGGGACGGCAGCATCACAATAAAAAGTCAACAGACCGTGTTCCAATTAAAACTTTCACAGTGAGACTTTTTCTGTGGACACACGCATGCTGTGGAAGCCCGGACTGCCATCACCAAGAGCTTGATGACCCTTTTCTTCACAACCCTTCCACTTGTGCGTGAAAGAAGCAAGTTACAGAGTAGAGAGAAATGAGAGCTGAGGCTGCAGAACTCGTAATTCCATTTTAGAGTGGGATCAATGACATGAAAGGCTCGATTCAAAGTTGCATTTAGGAGGTGCCATCTGGCAAACGGAGCCTTCCTGTCAGAGGCGGCATGGCACCAGGAGAAGCTCATCTCTGGAAATAAATGTAAAAGTGACTGAACCATAACGAGTGATCACTAGGATGAAAATACAGTAATTTTCTTCTTGCCCGCCTCATATCTCCTTGAATAACCCGATGATCCCGAAATGCTTTCTATAGGCAACGACAGCATCAGAGCGAGGCCGTGTGTCTACAAATGCAGCCCCTCGTCACTCAACACCACACACACAGGCAGCTTCTTACTCTCCCTGGAAGCTTTCAATCATCCTGTTTGAGGACTGACCACTACAGCAGGAAGACAGGAAGCTGGTTTGACCGACAACAGGTCAGGTTAGACTTATAGGCGAGGGAATCAAATTGAAATAAAAAGCTTTGCAAATAAACATCATAAAAAACGCTTCATAGTACCTTCTAATATTTTATTTCCGATACTACCCTAATACTC
>NW_011894008.1:0-1055 GCF_000151845.1 Pteropus vampyrus | reverse complement strand
CTAGGCTAAAAAGCACAAACATAGAGAACTCACACTATATAGACCTTGCTTCCAAGCATGGACTTCATATAATCTGCCTACTTCTGTTCTCTCTCTACTAACTACCTTTTGCATTTTTTTTTTCAGAGTTTGTAGTTGTAGTCTACAGGAGAGTTTGTCCGGTCGAGCTTTCTTAATCATTACTGAAGAGGGAAATAACAAATTATACTTTTAAATGTTATTTGTATTCTATTGTTGTTTTTTAAATCTGCTTCAAAACTCCAATTATACATATGCTATTTCTTCTTGTCTTTCATTTCAACAACTTCTTTCTGAACTTTTTTACTGTTTTCTTAAATATAATTTTTATTATCTTCTCTATTTTCCTGTTTGTTTGTTTGTTTTTTAATTCTCCATTTTCAATTACATTTGTTCTTTCTCAGGCAACTTGTCATTTAATCTTCATTTCTGATATTATTTTGTCTTTAAAATTTCTTTTTTGAGTTCAGTATACTTTAATTTATTAGGAGAATTTATTAGTTAAATTTCTTGGATTTTTATTTTCTAGATTATTTTGAAGGATAGATAAATGGATGATGGATGGATAGATAGATAGATAGATAGATGAGAGAGAGAGAGAGAGAGAGATAGATAGATGATAGATAGATAGATGATAGAGATAGATAGATGATTGATAGATAGATAGATAGATAGATAGATAGATAGATAGATGATAGAGATAGATAGAGAGAGAGAGAGAGAGAGAGAGAGAGAGAGAGAGAGATAATGATGATGAGAGAGAGAGATGGATAGATAGACAGACTGTAGATAGACTGACTGTTTTTGCCTCTCTGCATTCTATGAACTGGTCTGGTGGTGGGATGGTTTATATGATTCCAGGTTCAAAAGCATGTCTTCAGTCAATGTAGCAAAGAATGATTTTTTACTGACTTAAGGGAAGGAGTTGAGATGAGAGAAAAGATATGAAAAGGAGTTTTTGTGTACTTTTTTATGTTTTAATATTGAAAGGTACTGAATTTTCTCCTCTCGCTTATTTTTCCCTTTTCTGTTCAGTT
>NW_011894007.1:4157-4568 GCF_000151845.1 Pteropus vampyrus | reverse complement strand
GGAGGCGGCCCGGAGCCTGCGCAGCCTCCGGCCTCGGTCTTCGGGCCCAGGAAGACACTGTTCCTCTGGCCGCGGCCGTCCGCCAGCTTGGACAAGGGTCCCGGTCAGCCCAGGGCTCTGCGCACCCGCGAGCCTTTGCTGGCCACCATCATTTTGTCCCCAGACACCTGAGAGGCACTTACTTGTGGCATTGCAGTTTCACCACCGAGGGGATCGAGGTTCACAGAGGTGGAGTGTGACATGGCTCACCTGGGGTCCCCTGGAGGATGAGCGGTGATGAGAAATCACACGCCGCTCCAGAACCTTCTGCCACCCACAGTGACCACCTCCCCAGCACATGCACACGCGCACGCACACGCGCACACGCGTGCGCACACGCATACGCACTGCACACGCACGCACGCACACAAG
>NW_011894007.1:1903-3721 GCF_000151845.1 Pteropus vampyrus | reverse complement strand
GCTGTGCCGTCCGGTGGCCAGGAGCCTCGTGCGGCTGCTTAAGCTCAGTTTTAAACGAATTACAGTGGCGCACAATGAAGCATTTGGGTCCTCAGTCACACCGGCCACATTTCAAGCTCTCAGCAGCCGCGCGTGGCCCGTGGCCACGGTACTGGACAGAGCAGACAGACGGCCTTTCCATTACCGCAGGAAGTTCTACTGGGCAGTGCCGGCCAAGGCCGTGGTTCCAGGCGGCACCAGCTTGGCTGAGCTCGGTGGGCAGGGGCTGGGGCACCTTTATACTCAGGGCTGGGCCTCACCCTCACGGGCTGCGGTGGCTCCTCTCCGGCCAGCTCTGGGCAGAGCAGCTGGACCACCGCCCAGGGACGCGGCTTCCCACGAACCTAGCTGAGGATCGCCCCTCCTCCTGCAGAAGGTCCTGGCTCCTGGGTCCCCTACCCTGTCCCCCACACGGCTTCAGCAGCACCCCATCGTAACCATCAGAAACCATCACCCGTCTCCAGGTGCCCCAGTGGGGACAGACACCCTTGGGCTCCCCCAGGTGTCAAAGGCCGGCTTGATCTCGGCCCCCACCCGCCCGCCCTGTCGAGCGGATGGAGAAGCTGAGCCCGGGTTTCCTGGTGCTCCCACCTTCCCCCCGCTCGTCTGCAGCCAGAGCCAAGCTTCTGGTTACGGCACAGCCCCCGCTCCGTCCCCGGCACACGCGCCTGAGCCCAGGGGGCCGAGGTCCTTCCCAAACGCGCCGGAACCGTGGACAGCTGCCACGGGACTCGCACAGGACGTGGTCCTGTTTCCTCTCGTGTCCCGTCGCCCACACTTGACGCATCTCCCCCAGCCGGACGCCTCTGGCTTTGTGGCCGAGTCTGACAGGGACCCGGGGAGCCTTTGGTGGAAGATTCTAGACTAGAACCCAAGAGGCCTCGCTCCGTGCTCCTGAGCTTCAGAGGGGCTGGGTCGTGCGAGAACCCGATTTCAGCGGGGTCTAGAAGCTGTCCCCGAGCGCACCCGCTTGTCGACAGAGGTCTGAGCCCAGGACGGACGCACAGCTGTGACGACTGCCCCCAGCTGGCCCCACTGTCCCCCGGTCCCGCTGGGCCTGGGTCTCGCTCCTTCATCCGGCACTGGGGAGGCAACAGCGACCAAAACATGATGCCCTCGGGGGGTACCACTGCAGTGGGGGGACGCGGTGTCAGCGAACAGGAAAGCTTAACGCGCGACAGATGCTGGAGGGCCGAGTGGACCAGAGAGGTAGACGGGGTGCGAGGGGTGGCCCTCAACCCTGACGTGAGATAAAACCCCAATGCGAGAAGCGAGTGCCCTGGGGAAGTGGAGGAGGGTCCTCTGGCCCAAGGGGACAGCCGTGCAGAAGCCCGGGGCGGGGGTGAGCCTGAGGAGGCGAGGGGGCCGTGTGGCTGAGCAGAGCGGGGCAAGCAGGGGCGGGGGGAGGAAGGAGGAGCGTGGGTTGGGGGGCCGTGGGTGCAGAGGGGGTCAGGCTCCGGGCAGTCGGGAGGGCGAGCCAGTGAGGTCCGCTGGCAAATTCCAGAATGTGAGAGCAGAGGAGGGACATCGTCACACTGCCCCCCACACCTGGACGCCCCGCCACACGGCCAGCAGCCAGAGGCACCCCTTGCCACCTCCCCTGGGCACACCCCTTGTCCCCCACCAGGAGACATTTGCTTCTGCCTGGGGACAGTGTCCTTCTGCTTCCTCCCCTGCCGGAAATCAAAGCTTTGCCTCGGGCTTGGACGCTGTCCCTTCCCCACCCGAGGCAAGTGCCTACTCTTCTGGGTGGGGGGAGGTGGTTATTTAGGGCCCCAC
>NW_011894007.1:0-1303 GCF_000151845.1 Pteropus vampyrus | reverse complement strand
CCACCAAGCCCCGTCTCCTGGGCCAAGGGCAGGAAGGGCCCCGTGAGTCAGCTGGCACTCAGAGGGCAGCTCGTTAGCTCGCAGGGGGAGCCCTGGGCTCTTAGCCTTTAATTTGGGGGAGGTCGAAGAATATTTCGAGGGCGACAAAGCAGAGCCGGGGAGCCTCGGGCGGGGAGCACTCCGGACTTTCCCGCAGTGGCGCGAGGCGCGGGAGCCGGCCATCAGGAGCAGGCAGGACGTGGGGCAGGCCCCCGGCGGGCAGGCCTTCACCCCCGAGGGCGGGGCGGAGCGCTGGCCATGGCACCCGCCACGCGCTGCTCCTCCCGCGGCCCCAGGAGGCCCCGTTCTCTCTCCGTCTCGCACCTGGGCGGGGGGACCCCTGCTTGCAGGAGTGAGGCCCCCGCCTGGTGGGCCCTCTGGAAGCTCACTCTGCCAGGGTCCCCAGAGCCAGATGGCTCGGCCGCCCACATCCCCAGGGGCCGTGCTAGGACGTCGCCGGCTGACCTTGGGTGAACCCTCTGGTCAGTTTGTGCACGTCCCACAGGCGAGGCTAAGCCCTGAGGCCACATCCAGGCTGGAGGGGGCAGGGAGGGTCCCGGCCAGGCAGAAGCCCCCCTGGGGGTGCCCCCAAAATGAGGCAGAGAGGGAGCGCCAAAGGGCTGTGCCCCCCACGCCCCATTGGCAGAGAAAGTGACCGAAGCCCGGGAGGCACTGCCCGGGGGCGTGGCAGGTCCAGCCCAGCCCGGGGCCTCGCACAGGACAGGTGTCCCCTTCGGCATCGCTTACGTCTGCCCCTCGCGCCTTTGCCAAACGCCTTCGTTGCCACCTTCATCAGCTGTGCTGGAGCGGGGCGCGCCCCGTGCAGCTCTGCGCCTGTGAGGCCTCGGGCAGGCCAGGACCTGGGAGCCGCTTGGGTTTTCCACGGCCAGGGCCATTGGTCCCCATGGGGGAGATGGGCACCTCGTCCCCGCCAGCCCTGGTTCTTCCTGTCGACCACGTGGAGACCAGAGACCGAGTGCTGGCCTCACTCTGGTGCACCGCCTTACTGGTGAGGGGTCTGAGACCCCCGTGGTCTCCGAGGCCCAGTGCGGACGTCCAGGCTGCCTGCTGGGGCTGACGGGCAGGAAGGAGCTAGTGGGAGAGCTGCGTAATGGGGGGCCTGTCTGCCTGCCCCCCGCAGGGCACCACCCTGCCCGAGCTCCCTGCCCGGAGCCTCTGAGCTCCAGGCTCTGCTGAGGGCACAGGGGACCCCTTTCTCCTCTCACGATGCCCAGCCGAGCTCAGCCCAGTGTGCCCAGCGTTC
>NW_011894006.1:3446-4374 GCF_000151845.1 Pteropus vampyrus | reverse complement strand
CCGCCAGTATACCATCCAAGTTCATCAGCAGTACCACCTGTCACAGGTTGGATTCTCCAGGAAGTGGACTCTAAGATGGAGATTACCATACAGGGGGTTTATTAGGGAGTGCCCTTGGGTTCAAGACCTGTGGAAGGGAAGGAAGCAGGACTGGGCAGAGGGAGAAACTGAGGTGAGATGCCTTCTAGATAAAGTTTCGATGAACCAACCCTATGGAGATTTCTGAAGATGAGATCCTTCAGAACTGTTCTCAATTGCAATGAGAAGGCTGAGACTTTACATCCCTGTGTTAAACAGTCACTGGATGTGGCCACCCGGAGAAGGGGTGTGACTTTTGGAAGGTGGCTCTCTTCAGTTAAAGGTACTCGCAGTAGTGGGGCAATCACTTCTTTATTCCTGAGGGAGATTTGGGTGGTCTAGCATAGCAAACACACAACCTTTTCTTCTAAGAAAGGACTAAAGTTTGCTGTGTGTGTGTGTGTGTGTGTGTGTGTGTGTGTGTGATTGACAGTATAAACTGAAGCTATGTGCTTCCAGCTATTTGGAGCTCAGGTCTGTATGACCCCTCCACCTCCTAGAATTTCCTCATCATAAGCACTGATGTGGTCACAATGAGGTTTTCTTCTTTTTTCATTTTCAAACTTAGAGGAGCACTGGTCCCTTTCTCCTTTCTGTTTTAACTATGTTAATACTTAATTATTTATCAAACACTTACTATAGACTAGGCCTTGTGCTAAGGAATATACATGGATTGCCCTTCATGAATTATCTCATTTAATCATCACTTCAATCCTATTTAGAAAGCATGACACTCTCTCTGGAGAGGAAGAAAATGCACTAGGTAAAAGCAGGGTTCATCTCCTCCCAGGTCCGCATTGAAGTTACAACCAATTATAAAATAATCAATGTGGAGAATAACCTAAAGTCC
>NW_011894006.1:3065-3396 GCF_000151845.1 Pteropus vampyrus | reverse complement strand
AAAGCAGGGTTCATCTCCTCCCAGGTCCGCATTGAAGTTACAACCAATTATAAAATAATCAATGTGGAGAATAACCTAAAGTCCAGCTAATTGTATCACCTATGTCTGATAATATAAAAGAGCCACATTGAAGCTGGTAGGAAGGGCAAAGTCAGGAATTGGGCTGTACCCACATCCTCAGGTGGTGGAGAATCACTGGGAGGGAAGGCGAGGCTGCAGAGTCTCCTCTGAAGGAGAGGGGCGTCCTGGCCTCATTTGGGAGCTCCCCAGTCCAGAAAAGAGGAGATTCCAAAAACTAGAGGGGATTCCGGCTGTCTGAGTGAGACTGAAG
>NW_011894006.1:0-2260 GCF_000151845.1 Pteropus vampyrus | reverse complement strand
AAAGCAGGGTTCATCTCCTCCCAGGTCCGCATTGAAGTTACAACCAATTATAAAATAATCAATGTGGAGAATAACCTAAAGTCCAGCTAATTGTAACACCTATGTCTGATAATATAAAAGAGCCACATTGAAGCCGGTAGGAGGGGCAAAGTCAGGAATCGGGCTGTACCCACATCCTCAGGTGGTGGAGAATCACTGGGAGGGAGGGCGAGGCTTCAGAGTCTCCTCTGAAGGGGAGGGGGGTCCTGGCCTCATTTGGGAGCTCCCCAGTCCAGAAAAGAGGAGATTCCAAAAACTAGAGGGGATTCCGGCTGTCTGAGTGAGACTGAAGGAGACTGAAATCCTAGACTCCCCTTGGAGGACCCATGTACAGTCTTTCTTACCTGCAGGACACTGGTGGTGGGTCAGAGGCTCACTCAGGATCCATACCGAGAAAGACTTGCAGTACCTGATGCCAGAACGAGGGCTGGAAGGGCAGTCACCATTGTGCTTTAGTCCGGTCCTCTACTGGGCAATCTATAGACAAGGCCAGCTTGACTGTGCAGTCCCCTCCCACAGGGCCATTAGGAAGCCTGGCCTGAGGGGATCAGCCTGCCCCATTCAACCTGCAGATCCCCTGGGGCTTTTGTTGCTGGATAGCTGCCTCCCCCTGCACTGATCCAGGGCCAAGCATTTGCAGCTGGCAGAGAGCTATGAGCCGCATTTCTGAGATAGAGTTAGGCAGATCACTGCTGTCAACATGAATTTGGGCAGATCTTGGTGATCTCTGGGCCAGTCTCAGACAGCAGCTGGTCTTGCTTGATCTGAGACTTATGCAGGAATGTGCGAACAGTTACCAAGGTTGCAGCAAGACTGAGACTGTATTGATCTGACTGCCATTGTCTCTCTGAGAGACTGCCCCACCCTACTCACACATTTCCTCAGGCGGCCCATTGACAGTGAACTGCCACAGCTCTGCCCCTCCCCACTGTATCTCCCAATCCACACAGGCAACAAACTTTGGCTAGCACAGGGTGGGCACTGCATGGAAATCAGTGGCAAGCAGACCCCTGCTGCCTGCAAGAGTTGCAATAGTGCATCCGGGAGTGCAGGGGTCTGTGGAACCACCCCAGATGGCAGTTGGTCTCACTGTAATCTGTGACTACAGCGAGAATGCCCAGGCACAGAAGTTGCAGTAAAACCGAGGCTGTATTGGCCTGATGGCCCTTGTCTCCCTAAGATCTTACTTCACCCAAGGCACAAAGCGCCTGCAGCCCATTGACAGGCATCCCCCTGTGCCCTGCTTGGTTCTGGGGTTGTGCAGTCTGCTCAGGCAACCGACCTTGGCTAGCACAGTGAGAGTATTTTGGGGAAAACAGTTGTGGGCAGACCACTGCTGCCTATACGAGCTGCAATATCTCTTGAGTGGATTGTAGAGATCTGTACTGGCCTGACAGCTCTTGACTCCCTGAGCTCCTGCCTCATCCAACACACAAAGTGCCTGCCGCACTTTGATAGGAAGGTGCCCCTGCCCTGGGGTGGTGCATTCAGGCCCAAGGTAGGCAGCAGCTGACCTTGCTATGATTGTAAACTTGTACAGGATCCACAGAGACAGTGTTGGCATGTAAACTGACACCGCAGTGGCATGGGGAAATTTACTCAAAAGATCCAGGAGACTCCTGGGGTCCCTGTGCTACACAACATGCATATCGCTCAGAGGCTCTTCCAGTTTCAGAGACTTATGGGTAACTGACAGGCAGTATCAAAACTGGAGGAGCACTGGTCCCTCTGATAAACTGCCCTAGGTCAGGGACAGGGAATAGCCAACTGCTGCCTACAGCGTTGTCCCTTCCACTTACCTATAGGTCCAGCATAGGCAACAACCATTTGTGGATTGCTTTGTAATTCCCATCAGGTAGCCCTGAACAATCAAAAGCTATGGCTGACCTTGGCCTACAGGGGAGTCCCTCCCAAGGGGGCACAAAACCAACACATCTGGAGGCTGGCACCAGATCACAACAGAGCAACTCCTGACTAGTCCCATTAGTGCTACACACAAAGGGTGGTTGCCACAAGTACACAAGCCTGCTAGGGCAAATCCCATTCAGTGGGGTCAGCCCCCACACAGCAACTCTTACCCTGTGGGTGTAGCCAATTCCCATAATTAGTCAGCCTGAGTGTTAATCCCATCCACTGATATACTAACAAAAATAAAGGCTTGGCAACAGAGAAGATCACACACAACCCACACAAAGATCATGTCCAGAGGCCCCGGCATAGG
>NW_011894005.1:2951-4704 GCF_000151845.1 Pteropus vampyrus | reverse complement strand
GAGGAAAATCGGAAGGAAAAGGGGTCTCCGCTGCTCGCGGAAGGGGTCACGCGAGGCCCCGGGCAACCCCGCGGAGAGGGGCTTGGCCCCCACGTGCCACGCTTCCTCACGGCCGAGGGAGAGAACGAGAAGCATTCCCAAGGAGCTGAGGGGTCCCCGTTCCCCCAGCCCGGGGTCTGCTGGGCGTGCACGTTCCCGATGCTTCTGCCAGACCTTAGCATAAACCACACCTCCCAGGCGGGTTGCGGGCTCGGCCGATGGCCGGGACATAAACCTATTGAAGGATGCTATTTTGAATACTACTTTTTTTATTTCGATTTTCTCATACAAAGTACATCATATCTTTACCCCCAAATTAGAAAAGTATAAAGAAGGTAAAACTCGCCCAATGTGCCCACCCAGACGTTGCTGTGATAGGCTATTCAACACCTTCCAGATGCTTCTCTGTGGTCAGCAGATGCCCCTGTGCCCCACCCTCCCACGTCAGGTGACAGAGTCACGTGACCTCCTGACACATCACTGTTTGTGCTTCCTGCTGAGATGTCACACGGCACGGGGCGCCTACACACCACCGAGTGCCTCGGGGACTGTCCCAACACTGAATGTGGTGCCACCCTGGGGCGGGGGCGGCATCCTGCCCAGCCACACGGTCACAGGGCCCCCGCGACATGGTCACACGACGCCCAGCAGGACAAATGCAAAACGCTGCAAGGGTGACTTGTCTTCCAGACAATAAGCGACGGGGACAGAGCTGTGGGGGACGCGTTCCATTTGCGCACGCGTTGGTAACACTCATGGAACCGCGGCTTAAATAACTGAACGGATTATTTTTCTCATGAGAGGAGACACCGAGGGTGGGCAGACCAGGGGTGGCGTAGACGGTTCCAGAAGGCCCCCCGGGCCCAGCCTCCTCCTGACCATCTGGTCAACCATCGCTCGCGGGGTCCCGTGACCTCCTGACACCCACATAGGGCTGGTCAGCCTCCGGCACCCGCCTTCCTGCGGGAAGGAGAGGAAAGGTTCCAGGTGACGGTGCGGTCGGGGCTGGGGACAGAGGCGGGCGGAGCGGGTGTCGAGCAGGCCGCACACGGCCCCCGCCTGCCCGTCCACCCAACATTCTGGCACGCGCTTCGTCAACACCACCCTCGCTCCCCCAGAGAGCAGCTCTGACCTCTCCGCCATCGGCGGCTCCTCGCTGGTCCCAGTCCACCCCGCCCGTGACCTTGCCCCCACCTGCCCTCAGAGTGTCCGTCCAGTCCCCGAGGGCCGCAGCTTCTCTGGCCTCCAGAGGGGGGAACTGATGTGCTCGCCCCTCCAGGCCCAAGTGCTCGAGGCCGGGCCAGTGCCCTGGGAAGCTGCCAGGTCGCGAGGTGAGACAAGCATGGTGGCATGTGGATGTCACAGCCGGGGTTGTCACAGCAGACATACACGGTGCTGCCTGGCCACAGCGGGGCTGCCACCAACGTGCCATCGCTGGGAACAGTGAAACGGCATTTCTGCAAACCCTGGGAGCCTAGACGTGCCTCTGCCGCAGCAGGGGCGCCCCTAACGGACGTGGGGGTCACACGCAAGAGTCCAGTGCCTGGGAATCGGGCCACGGAGCCACGCGAACAGGTAAACGTGCATAAAAGATGCTCGCGACCGCAATATATATACCAACAGAACGTGGGGATCGAGCCCACAGCCCCGCGGTAGGGAGGTGTTAATTACCGTGCCTGCGTCTACGAAGGGGAAGATTCGTCATCTCGAATTG
>NW_011894005.1:0-936 GCF_000151845.1 Pteropus vampyrus | reverse complement strand
ACACACCACACACACACACCACACATACCACATACAACACCACGCAACGCCATGCCCACACCACACACACGCAGCACACCACGCACACCACACACACGCACCACACACACCATGCAACACCACGCCCACACCACACACGTACAACATACCACGCACACAGTACACACCACACACATGCACACCACACACACGACACATGTGCCACGCACCACACACACAACACACTATGCACACAATACACAGCACACACCACACACGCATACACACGCACCACACACCCAATACCACACACACAATACATACCACGCACACACACCACACACATCACACACACAGTACACACCACACACATCCAATACCACACACACACAATATACACCACGCACACCACACACACCATACACACACCACACACCCAATGCCACACACACACAATATACACCAAGCACACAACACACACACCACACACGCATACACGCATCACACACAAAATACCACACACACACAATACACACCACGCACAAGCACCACATACAACACCATGCAACACCACGCCCACACCACACACACCCAATGCCACACACACACAATATACACCATACACACCACACACACACACAACACACACACCATGCATACAATATACACCACACACATGTGCAAACACACATACCACACACGCACACCACATACCACACTCGCACCACACACACAATACACACCACACACACCACACACACACCACGCAACACACCGCGCAATGCCATGCCCACACCACACACACACACCACACACACCACACACACACCCCACACACCCAATACCACACACACACAATACACTATGCACACAATACACACCAGACACCATACACACACAACACACCATGCACACAATGCACACCACACACACCACACACACACACCACACAACACC
>NW_011894004.1:6988-8753 GCF_000151845.1 Pteropus vampyrus | reverse complement strand
GGGGGGGCTACAAAAACTGCCCAAGGCCACACAGCTAGGAGTTGGCAGAGCCACTGACAGATCTGTGGAGTTCTGAAGCCAGGGTCTGAAGACTGTCAGCAAGCATTAGATCCATCTGAGAGTTCCACCCTTCACCTCGAATTCACCCAGTGCTGGGAGAGGCCTACTGTGTGCAAGGCCCTGTGCTAAGGGGCAGGGTCGCTCCATGAGGATGAGTCAGACACAGAGCCACCATCTCAGAACACACGGCCTGATGGGGGCAGACAGATAACAATAGCTCTCCTAATGCAGTGTGTCAGGTGCTGTCACCAGGTGTTCCCTGGGCTGTAAGAGGCAGCCTTGAAGGCTTCCTGGTGTGTGTAGCGGCAAGGGGTGGGGCGGGGAGGTGCTGGGAAGACTTCTCAGAGATAAAACTGCCTGGTGGATGGGAGAAGGGGGTGTTCCTAGCATAGGGCCCACCTGGGCAAAGGCCAGGAAGGCTGGAACACTGGAGTGCTTAAGGGTCTGCAGGGGTTGCTTCTCAGAGGGAGTCTGGACATGGGGCAGAGTGTGGGGGCAGGGCCTGGTATGCTGAGACCTCCCTGCCCCCAACCCAACCAACCAGTGGTGTACCCTTGGCACCGACTTCCAGGTGGACACTTCATGCCAGCTACGATGCTGCCTATGCCAAATCCTTTTTCCTGGCCCTAAAAGTTGAGATGCACACAGTACCTTCCATCAACAACATCCTGGCACTTTGACCCTCCAGTGGGGAAACTGAGGCAACAACTGATTCATGGTAGTTATGAAGACTCCTCGTGGGGTACAAAGAAAAAGAACATGGGCTTTGGAGCTGACGGATTCAGGGGCTGGCATTCTTAGTGACAGCCTGTCTGGGCCTCAGGTCCCCATCTGTAAAATGGGCCGTCTCACAGAGGTTGCCATGATTTTGATATGCAGGTCACCAGTCTTGTACCCTGAAATTGTCCGAAAACGCGTTAGCCTTTTCTCCTTCAAGTCAGAGTGAGGGTGGGGCAGGAGGGTCGTTGGCGAGTCAGGGAGGGGAAGCTCTGGCTCAGCCTGCGGAGTCCCCTGGGACAGCCATCTGCCTCTGGGGGTCCCTTTGCCCAGCCGCGCAGGGGTTAACCCGCAGCTAGGCATGGGAGGAGGAGAGCGCGGATGGATGAAGTGGGCGAGGGCTCCAGTTCTGGCGCTCCCTCCACCCGCTCCCCACAACCCCAGGCCTGGAGCCTCGGTGCTCCAGGGTGCAGCCTCCCCGCCGCCCCCCGCAGCCGGAGCCCCCAGCTCGCCGTTAGTGCGGGACTGGGGTGCTTGGGGCCTTTGGCGCCCCGGCCCTCTGCTCCTCGGAGCAATTACATAATGATGTCTCGGTGCGCGGCGGCAGGGCCGCCTTTGTTATTGCAATCCGCCTCGGCAGCAGCCGAGAATATTAATAAACCGATTACTCCAAGTGCCAGGCTGGGCTTTATTTACGTAGATTTGGGTTGGGGCACCTTAGAGGGAATAATAAACACTGCCTGCCCCCTCTCCCGGGAGAGGGGAAGGAACCGGCACCCCACCGCAGCCCCTCAGCTCAGAGCCTTCCCCCAACCCCCACACCTGGGTCAGCAGTCCCATCCCAGAACAAAAACAAATACTCCAGAACCAAAAGCTGTGGGTTACAGGCCCACCTCTTCCACTTCCCTGATGGATAGCATCTGGCAAAGGCCGACTTGTTAGCCTTGCCTGTAGATTGGGCCAAATGATACCAAAGTGTCTCTTTCAA
>NW_011894004.1:3662-4423 GCF_000151845.1 Pteropus vampyrus | reverse complement strand
AAGGGCAGAATGGCAATCTAAGGAATGTTCCTGAACTAGAATGTTCCTGCTCATCAGTTTAGAGAAGTATATAAGAAAGAAATGAACATGAACTTCTGATGGGCACTTTAGGGAAAGTGGATGCTGGGAGGGCAGGGGTGGGGGTTTCTTCCTTCTACTCCAGCCCCCCAAGCACTTTGCCTGTTAATTGTGCGCTGTTTCTTCTGCTGCTATCTGTGTGTGCCTAAGGCCACACAGTCACGAAAAGGCTGGACCTGGTTTTGAACCTGGACAGTCTGGTTCCAGAGCCTGCTTGATTAACCTTTAAGGAACTGGTGCAGAAATAACTCAGACCTGGAATCAAAATGCTCACCTAACGAGATGCCTGGGGCACCACTCACCTCTTTCTGCCTCATTTACTTGTGAAATGGAGCATGTCAGCAACCTTGCCTTCCTCTTCCCTCCATTCCTACCCCACTCCGTTTACGACCATCAGACAAGATGAAGAGATGCAGGCGGTTTTCTAAGAAGGAGGGTCCAGGGTGGTGGGAATTGGGTCAAGCACATTACTGGTCGCAGGGTGTTGGAATGAGTCCAGAATTTGGGGGAAGAGATGCTGTTTATAGGAGCCTGGTTCTTTTAGGCTGAAAGGATAATAGAGAGCCTCCAGGCCCCCCAAACTCCATCTCACCCCCATCAGACAACTGCTTCCCTCACCTCCACATGTCCGGGAGCCCCAGATAAAATCTTAGTCTGTGACAGTGCAATTTTACAGCGACATC
>NW_011894004.1:0-744 GCF_000151845.1 Pteropus vampyrus | reverse complement strand
GAGCGTAGAGGGCGGGAGTAGGATCAGGGCGGAGGCCGAAAACCCCGAGGTTCATCCAAAGCCAAGGCCGCTCTGCCGCTCCGCGCTTCCTGGTTGATTTCCTTCCGACAAACTTTTCCTGGTGGGGCTGTCCAGCGGGTTGAAGGCCCCCAGGGCTGTAGGGATGCCCACCTCTGTCCCTGGCGGCCCCTCTTCCTGCAGCCCGCAAATCCCAGGGACACCGGAGGTGGGGCGGGTGGGGTTGTTAGATTGGCGGCGGCACTGACCATTTCTTAGCCGAAACTCCACACTCAGCGCTGGAGGAGGAAAGATTTTTCTTGCTGGGCTGTTAGGAAATATGGTCCTATTTCTCCAGGCCTTTGTTATCCTGTCTGAAAAATGGGAGGGCTGTCCCCAAGGTCCCCTGGGGCCGCAATATCCTGGGGTCCAGCTGCCCTGGCTTCTCCTTTCCCACTTGCATACTGTCAGCTTAATCAGCCCTCCCCTTAATCAGCCCTTAATCAGCCCTGTGTGGAGTGGAGGGCCGAGGCCCAAAACCCTACACCCGTATCTGGCTGTTAACACGGGCAGGATCCACAGGCTCAAGCCCCTTCTCCACAGGGCCCTGCCCCCAGAACCACCCCTCCCGCCCCCCCAGCAGCTTCTCCTACCTGCACTTAGCTGCGTTCCCTCCCCCAAGATCTTACGATAACCCCACATCCTCTGCTGGAGAGAGGGTCTGCTGCTCTGAGGGTGTAGGGGTGG
>NW_011894003.1:5723-6635 GCF_000151845.1 Pteropus vampyrus | reverse complement strand
GAAAAGGACCGAAGCTGTTCGGACTGCATCTGACAGAGCGGAGACCCGGGAAAGCGAGCCCAAGGCGGAAGGAGATTCCCGGAGCCGGGGCGGGCAGCCTGGCGACCGAGAGGGGACGCGCGGGGCTGGGGTCTGGACGCGCCGGCTCCTGGGCTGCATGGGGACAGGTACCGCCCTTCCATGAGGAGCGTAGGGCCTGTCACACTTCAACAGAAAGTCGGCTCAGGACGGGGAACCCTCGCGGTGCAGCCCAGAGCGGCCGTGGGGAGACGGGGGCTCGGCACCCACCGCCGGTGACCGGGTGCCGCGTGGACGGCGTCACGGCCACGCGCCACCGCGGGTAGAGCAAGGAGACGGGCTTTGTGCTGGTCCAGCAGACCCCTGACGGGCAGAGCCGAAGCCAGGAGCGCGGACAGAGGGCGGGGGAGGGCGCCCCGAGCTTCCCCGACGGCCTTAGCGCGTTCCGCCAACGCCCTGCCCCGACACCTGCGGACGGCACGGCGCTCCCGTCGCCCCGGCGGTGACGCTTGTGTCACTGTGGTCCGTCACAGCTAAGGGGCCGAAACCGACAAACCGTTACTAACCGAGTCGGTGCTTCGCTCAGGTTTCCGAGGTCCCCCTGAGGCACCCTCTCCATCCCAGCACCCCACGCAGCAGTTAGAGGTCGTCTCCTCCAGCTCCTCCTGGCTGGGACGGTGTCTCAGACCTCTCCGTCTGTGCTGGCCCCGACAGCGGGGACCGGACACGCCTCTCCCGGAGTCGACGTCCTCATGGCCAGACCGGGCTCCAGAGTGGCGGCCATTGTCATTCACGGCCCGGACTCACCCGCTGTCACTCCCCTTCACTGGCCGTGCTGAACAGCCAGCCGTCACACAAACTGCCCCGAGGGACCAGGGCAACAACGGCAATTCT
>NW_011894003.1:1423-2273 GCF_000151845.1 Pteropus vampyrus | reverse complement strand
TAGCCAGAGGAGACCCATCCCGCCGGGTCACACACACGGCCCAGCGTCCCCGAGTCCACTGGGAAAGGCACCAAAAACGCCATCTGCTCAGGAACGATTGTTCAGGCCAATCCAGGCGAACCAGTCCGCCAAGTCCACTCATAACAGGATCCACAAACAACAAAGAACTAAGGACACCCACACAACAAAGAAACGTCCCGGCCCCGGTCCTCACGCATCGAGGCCTACGGCCCTGGGGAGAGTCCAAGGCAAGCCCAGCCAAGAACCCAGAAAGTCACGTCTGCACCCGGCCAGGGCCACCACGCGTGTGGGCGTCACCCTGGACGGCGGCGCCGGCCGGCTGGGCCTGGACATATCAAGGGGACACGAAGAGCTGGGACCTGCACACGGAGGAGGAGGAGCGGGAGCTGCTTGCGGGCCCCGTCTTCCCCAACGCGCCCGGGCGGGGCAGCCCCTGCAGTGTCCCCGCACACAGTCTCCCAGCTCCGGGCAGTCACCTGCCACCCTCAGGTGCTGCTGCCCCGCAGCCCCAGGACGCCCAGCCCTTCCGTGAACCATGGCTGTGCCAAGCTGGCCGGAGAGGCTGGCCAGTGCCTCGTCCTGCGACAGCGGACAGAGCCCACCTGACCCTTCCACAGCACCGCGGGGTGACCAGGGGTAACGCAAGGGCCCGGGTCGCGGGATGGGGTGCGGGCAGAGACGACGCCACTTCCCAGAGACCACCTCTGCCGCGTGTCTCCAGTGTCCCCGAGCCCTCCCCAAATTTCCTAAAACCCTTTAACCTTCCAGTCCCGGGAAGCCGGCCGCCCGCCCGCCTCCCTCTCCCTGATCCCCGGATGAGACTGGAAGG
>NW_011894003.1:0-383 GCF_000151845.1 Pteropus vampyrus | reverse complement strand
GCCCCAGGACGCCCAGCCCTTCCGTGAACCATGGCTGTGCCAAGCTGGCCGGAGAGGCTGGCCAGTGCCTCGTCCTGCGACAGCGGACAGAGCCCGCCTGACCCTTCCACAGCACCGCGGGGTGACCGGGGGTAACGCAAGGGCCCGGGTCGCGGGATGGGGTGTGGGCAGAGACGACGCGACTTCCCAGAGACCACCTCTGACGCATGTTTCCAGTGTCCCCGAGCCCTCCCCAAATTTCCTAAAACCCTTTAACCTTCCAGTCCTGGGAAGCCGGCCGCCCGCCCTCCTCCCTCTCCCTGATCCCCGCGATGAGACTGGAAGGAAGCGGGCGGCCCGGGGAGGAGGGTCCGGAGAGCGCGCCTCCGCCCGCGCACCGGCCC
>NW_011894002.1:5562-6106 GCF_000151845.1 Pteropus vampyrus | reverse complement strand
TGTCCCTAGGGTGACCGTGGAGGTGCGAGTCGGGGCGCCTCTGCAACTCCGCGTTTGGAGGACCCTCCAAATGCGCCTTCTTAGACGACAAAGCATCAGGTGACCGCGTGACGCGGAGGCGGGGTGGCGGTGGGCGGGCGGTCGGCTAGAAAGGAACCCTGGTAAAATTAGGGCGTCCGTGAGCTCAGCGGTGAAGCACTGTCCACTGGGGAGCCGCTGGGCGGAGAGGTCGAGACGCCAGGCCGGGGGGTCCTGCTCTCTTCTCTCACTTGCCTGTGACGAGCAGCGCGTCACCTGCACCACGTCCTCACTCGTGAGACGGAGCTTAAAAGCGAGCGTACCGTGCCTCGCTGTCACATGCCCCACTGCGGTCACCGGGGTGAGCACCCAACTCCATCCCTGACACGCAGGGCTCCGCCTGTATCCCGGATGCTCGCGATGACCCTGCAAGCACGTGGCATCACCTCCACCCCTCGGCGGGGCGGCTGCGGTGCATGGACCTTCGTCTGCCTCCGGAACCCACAGGGCTCCGAAGAAGAGAAAC
>NW_011894002.1:1989-3557 GCF_000151845.1 Pteropus vampyrus | reverse complement strand
TTTTTTTTTTTAGGCGAGGCAACCCTTGGTGGACCTCACGGATTGCAAGGACCCTGTCAGCTTACAACCCCTTACATTTTATTTCTTACGCCTACAGCACCTGGTCTTCCTAGGTGGTCTCCCATCCAAGTACTGACCAGGCCCGACCCCGCTTAGCTTCCGAGATCAGAGGGGATCGGGTGCGTTCAGGGTGGTGTGGCCGTAGGCCCCATGGGTGTTCTTGACTCGACTGCCCGATAATCCATCTGGATGCTTGTCTACCATTTTCCCGCCTGAGACAGCGATATTGTGACTCTGCACTGTGGAGTCACACAGTCACCTGACACACGTCACTGCAGCCATGTTGACCCTCTGGCGGCTTACAGCCGGCTGTGCGACTCCCTGGGGGCTCGCGGGTGCCCACAGACTCCACGGGGTCACCGCTGGCCACACCGCACCTCTCCCTGCCCACGGGGTGCCCTGGCAAACGAGACGTCTCGTCGCCGTGTGACTGCCTTGTGGTCCCGCTGGTGGTTTCCTGGGCTGGCCCTCTCGGCTCAGCCTGCTCGGGGTGGCAGGCTGGGGGCCGGGAGCTTCAATGGAAGCCTGCGTCAGCCGGCCAGGGGTCCCGACGCCGTGGTCTGGGGAGGAGTCTGAGCGCCGGTGTGTTCGAGGTCCCCTCACTGACTCCATTGCTGTGCAGTCAGGGCTGAGAGTCACTGGGCCTTCGGGTCAGCATCCTGCTGTCGCTTCCTGCTTTGTGACCTGGGACGAGTCGCCAAACTGCTCCAAGCTCCCTTCCTCTATAATATGAGGATAATAAAAGCCAGCACGGGGGAGTTCATTGCAGATGAAGCAAAACAGCAAATAAAATGCTAAGCAAAGAGCCTGGTGCATCGTATGTGCTCAGCAGGTGCAACTTCGCTGTGTTCGGGTATCGGTTTGTTCAATTTTCTCTGTTTACGTCCCCAGCCAGACTGTGCACCCCCTCAACACAGAGCCTGCATGGGGCAGGCGCTCAGCGAACTGGACGTTGAGAATTCTGCTAAACTAAAGGGAAATCACCGCTTTCGCCTTCCGGCCTAACCCTTTCCAGACCTTTCGTGAGGACGCCGTGTGGCTGGGGTCTTGTGAAGGTTCAGGACCTGCGACCCCCCATGTCCCCGGGGGGGTCTCCCCCCCCCCCCCCCGCCCCGTGCTTGCTTCCTTTAAAGAGCTGGAGGAGTGAGATTCTCACCACTCTTCCCCAAACGCTCTTCTCCGAGAAGGAAGTGACCTGGGAGGAACGTGCGTGCCGGGTGCGAGCGCCAGGGCCCTGGCCGCAGCCCCCGGTGGCCCGTGGCCGGCGGCCGGTCTCAGTGTCTTTCCTCTCGTAGTGCGGCAGGTGCACGCTCTTGTCCGTGAGTCCCCCCATCTCAGCACCTCCCAACCCCAGGCACGGCCGGGACGGACGCCCACCACCCCACGACCCCACTCGAGTGACGAATTTCTTTCCCTGTTCAGATGACACCGTCGCTGTTTCAAACTGATAACCTCCTCGTTCCTCTTCCCCAAATCGAGTCAGCCGCTGCTCCTTCCCTGGCCACACA
>NW_011894002.1:0-940 GCF_000151845.1 Pteropus vampyrus | reverse complement strand
GCGCCCCACGTCCACGGGGCGGGAGACGGAGGTGGCTTCGGGGAGCACCTTAAACGAAAGGAAACGTAGAAACACAAGAGGTGCTAGCGCAGAACTGCCGTGAGGTCCCTTTCAGAGGCGTCGTTTGAAAAGTGTAGATAACACAGGGCAACGTCCTCTTTGCTGCCCCGGCCCAGGGACAGCGAGGGCACCCGGCCCGCCTGTTCCCGCGGTTCTCAGGCCGGCTGCCGACGGCCCCACGGGCACCGGGGAAGGAGGCCGGGTCTCTGCACAGTGTCCTTAGGGTGGTCACGGTCCCTGCTCCCCCACACGGGCCGGTGTCACCTCGCCCCTCTGCTGCCGGGACCTGTAACCGCTGCCTCTGGGGGCAGCCCCCCTTCCCTGGCGTGAGATGCTCTCTGCTCACGAGGAACGTTCCTGCGTTGTCACTGGAGGGACAGTTTGCCTAATAGGCCACCTCGAACCACAAGGGCACTGGGGCTCTCTCCTGGGACCTTCCTGCTACTGTCCCCAGCAGTTTCCGAGAACAGGCGGGTGAGGCGGAGCACAGCGGGAGCTCATGCCCCGAGGTGTCCCTGCTCCAGCGGCCCAGGCGGCCCAGGCGGCCCTCGCGGTCGGCTTCACGGAGCTGGGGACGCGGTGTGTGTGAGACAGTGAGAGACGAAGTGTCAGCCCCAGGCCCAGGGACGCCGAGCACGGCCACCGTGCCACCCCGGTGACGGGTCTGACAGGTCTGATGGGTCTGACGGCCTTCCGTCTGGGGCCTTCTGTCTGCGGCTGTGGACAGACGGTCGAGTCGCTGTCCCTCTCAGACGTGTGTGTCTCCTGCGGCTCAGCTTCTCCGTGAGCCCCGACTGTCACGTGGGGAGCACGCTGGCCGTCCCGCGCTCCCGTCCATCAGAAACAGCGATCTCAGCGCAGGTTTTCAAAAGATTCTTTA
>NW_011894001.1:5525-6487 GCF_000151845.1 Pteropus vampyrus | reverse complement strand
TCACCGGGGCGGTGGCGGCTCCAGCCCCTCATGGGGTTGCTGTAGGACCCTGTCGGGTGCTGGGACAGCCGGGACAGAAGCAGCAGGCGGCTGGCTGGGCATCTGTATCTTCTTGTGGTATCAGGGCCTCTGTGTGGCCTCTCTGCAGGGCCTAGCTGAGACTTCCTTAAAGCATGGTGGCCTCAGGGCAGTCACAGTGCTTCCGGAGGGCCGAAGGCTTCCCAAGCGAAGATATAGGGCGCCAGATGAATATTGATCACATTTTATGGCCAAGCCTCGGAAGTCTCATGTGGCATCACGTTGAGGATACACTATTGATTGGAACAGTCACAAAATCTCACCTAATATCAAGGGGAGGGGAATTAGATTCACCTCTTGATGGAGGACTGGCATGCTTCTAGAAGAACAAGGGGGTGGGAGGGGTGGGAGATGCTGTCTCCTCCATTTTTAGAAAATTAGCCACAAGCACCTTCTCCATGCAGGCTGAAATCACCCTTCTGAGCCTTCCTCCGAGGCCGGCTTCCTCTAAGACAGCCTGAATCCGTAACTACGTTCCTTCCCGATCAGCAGCCAGCCACCTTTTCTGCCCACTTGAATCTCCACTCTCCCGCCAGCCCAGCTCCTCCCTCGTGTGGGCTCATCTCCCCCTGAGCCCTGTTTAACATGCGGTGCCTCAGATGAAACACTTTCCAGCTTCCCTGCTTTCTCGCTGGGGCTCCTTTCCTAAAACGGCCTTGAATGAACAGTTCTCGTGAGTGGAGGGTGTAAAAATCCATTGACCACTGACTAAGATGCAGGGCAGCTCTGGGACAGCCGGCTGATCGAAACATCCGTGAGTTCCGTGAGCTGAGCATCACACACCCCAGTGAGGTGCTTCGTTATACGGGGACTGCCAATCGTCCTGTGGCCTTCCTAAGGATAATCGTACACAGCAGGCCTAGAATCAAAGCCTTAAATTATTA
>NW_011894001.1:1548-3040 GCF_000151845.1 Pteropus vampyrus | reverse complement strand
GGGTGGGGAAACACAATCCAGTCCATTCGAGGCTCAACATAAAACTAAAATGGAATACCATTATATATCCACCAGAATGGCTAACGTTAAAAGGCTGACAAATTTCAAGTGTTGGGAGGATGTGGCATCATTGTAATTTCTCCTATACTGCTGACGGGACAGGAGATTCGGATGACCACACCGGAAAACTGTTTGGCGGTTTCTGCTAAACCTGAACATATGCAGAGCATATGACCCAGAGATGCCATTCCTGGGCATCTAGTGAACCAGAATGGGCGCACGAGTTTTGAAGAGAATATACAAGGATGTTCAATAGCAACCCTATTTGTAATTGTTAAAAGCCAGAAACTACTCACACGCCTGTGAAAAGTAGAAAGCCACCGTTATAGGCTTAACGGTGTCTCCCCAAATTGATATGTTCAAGTCCCAACCCCAAGTACCTCAAAATGTGACCGTACTTAAAGAGATGATTAAGAGGAGACTGTTAAGGTATGGCCGAAAATAATCTACCTGGTGTCCTTATAAGAAGAGGCAGTTTGGACACACAGAGAGATACCGGATGTGTGTGCACACAGAGGGAAGACCACGTGCGGACATAGCGAGAAGGCGGCCGTCCACAAGCCCAGGAGAGAGCGCTCAGAAGAGACCAAGCCTGCCGACACTTCGGTCTTGGACTTCTGGCCTCCAGAGCTACGAGGAATACATGCACGCCTGCGGTCGAAGCCACCGAATCTATGGTATTTTGTTTCGGCGGCCCGAGCAGACTCATGGAAGCATATTCGCTCCGCGCGATGCCGCAGCAGCGAGGATGCGTGAACCGTGAGGGCAAACGGCAGCGTGGGCGCTCGGCACAGATATGACAGCGACCACAGCCGCGAGAGGGTACCAGCTGCACGGGCCGCTGCATGAAGTTCAAAACCAGCCCACACTCATCCCAGCTGCTTGACGCGTCCGTCGAAGTACATCCCGCACACGGAAAAGCGTAGAACTGACTTGGGGGCAGTGCCGGCAAAGGGAATTAGGGGGGCGCTGGGCGCTGGTAAGTTCTAATCCTTTATCTGGGTGCTGCTAAATTCTAATCCTTTATCTGGGTGCTGCTAAGTTCTAATCCTTTATCTGGGTGCTGCTAAATTCTAATCCTTTATCTGGGTGCTGCTAAGTTCTAATCCTTTATCTGGGTGCATTGTTATGAAAATGCATCGGATTGGGCACTTAGGATTTGTACACTTTTCTGGTCCTTAAATAAAAACTTTACCAAAAATCCTTCATGTAACCATGTCCTTCAGCCAGTGCAGACTGCACACTCTCTAACGAGGCCTTTCTCCTCAGGAAGGTGTCTCCTCCAGCCTTTTCCTCTCAAAAACAACAGCGGGTGAGGAGGGCTTTGCAGAGTTGTCCCTCTCTGCGGGCTCCCACTGGTCTGGGTTGAGGTGAAGTTCATTGGACCCAGCTTTAGTATCCGTTCTTCTGGCTGTGCCCCCTGCTGGAGTGT
>NW_011894001.1:0-1498 GCF_000151845.1 Pteropus vampyrus | reverse complement strand
GAGAGCTCGGCACAGGGGGTTACTCAGTGGATGTTTGTGGACTTGAATCAAATCGATGAAAGGCAAGACTTTTAAGACTCTTCCAACGCTGATATTCTATGATTAGTTTTTTAAAAAGTGTCTACCCATTTAATTTCGTTTTCAGAATCTAATTAAATCTATACTTTATGTTATGAAGTTGAAAATTTCACATTACACTTCAGACATACCTAAAAACGTTGCTTACAATTTTTTCTTTAAATGATCTATCCTGCTTTGAAACTTCATTTCTTTTTACTTAAAATTGCCTTTAAAATTAACAGTCCCTGGACTAGGAAAAGCTTTCTTAAATATAATAATAATAATAAAAAACTAACGATAAGGGGACATTTAATAAATTAGACTACATGAAAATTAAGAACTGATCATCAGAAGATATCCTTAAGGGTATAAAATAGAAGTTACAGACTAAGAGAGGATATTTGTGACCAATACATCCAAAGGAGGATAATTAAAGAACTCATTCACATTAATAGATAAAACTGACAGCAGAAAATGGGCAAATCACTTGAACTGGCCTTTTACAAAAGAGAATATTCAAATGCCCAGTAAGTATACGAAAAGGGGCTTGTCTTAGTCAGATTGGGCTGCAATAACAAAATCCCAGAGACGGAGTGGCTTAAACAACAGAAGCTAATTTCTCACAGTTCTGGAGGCTGGGAAGTCCAAAGTCAAGGTGCCAGGCAATTCAGTTTCCACGGAGGAGTCTCTTCCTGGCTTTTAGATGGCCACTTTCTTGCCGGGCACCAGCTCTCCGGTGTCTCTCTTGTAAGTATAGTCGCTCCGTGTGAGTATTGGGTCCAGGCCCCAATTTGTATGACTTCGTTTGAACTCGATTACTTCCTTCTAGGCCTTATATCCAAATACAGTCACACTGAGGGTTTGGGGTTCCACATATGAATTTGGGGGTGGGGTGGGGAAACACAATCCAGTCCATTCGAGGCTCAACATAAAACTAAAATGGAATACCATTATATATCCACCAGAATGGCTAACGTTAAAAGGCTGACAAATTTCAAGTGTTGGGAGGATGTGGCATCATTGTAATTTCTCCTATACTGCTGACGGGACAGGAGATTCGGATGACCACACCGGAAAACTGTTTGGCGGTCTCTGCTAAACCTGAACATATGCAGAGCATATGACCCAGCGATGCCATTCCTGGGCATCTAGTGAACCAGAATGGGCGCACGAGTTTTGAAGAGAATATACAAGGATGTTCAATAGCAACCCTATTTGTAATTGTTAAAAGCCAGAAACTACTCACACGCCTGTGAAAAGTAGAAAGCCACCGTTATAGGCTTAACGGTGTCTCCCCAAATTGATATGTTCAAGTCCCAACCCCAAGTACCTCAAAATGTGACCGTACTTAAAGAGATGATTAAGAGGAGACTGTTAAGGTATGGCCGAAAATAATCTACCTGGTGTCCTTATAAGAAGAGGCAGTTTGGACACACAG
>NW_011894000.1:7589-8303 GCF_000151845.1 Pteropus vampyrus | reverse complement strand
GTAGCAAACACGTGAGGGTCTAATATGAAAAGAGAATCGAATTGAACAATAGCGACCGCAAGAACATGTCAGACGGCTTCCCACTTGTCTCTTCCCCCTGTGCAGACTAGAAATTGATATGAAATTGAGCGGGCTGGTATTTACATGAAGGATGATAATCAATTTTGCTCATTTAAAAAAAAAAGTCAAGTTAAGACATAATCTGAAGATTACAGACAGTTCTTGAAATTCAACCAGTCTAACTCTGGGAACACGTTCGCCGAAGGGGCCTTGTTTTTCTTTTTTGGCTCAAACCTCTGACTCCAGTGGGGCTGCACCTGGGGTTCCTCCTGCTGAAGAGATTTTTCTCTTGCAGTTCACACTTTCCTTTCCTTCTCGAGGACCAGGCTCCCCAATTCCGACACGCCATTAACTGGTGGCTTACGGACGCCGGCAGATGAGAAGGGGCCGGTCGCGGTCCCGTCCACCGCAGAGGCGGGCACAGCGGGGGGAGCGGCCCCCCGCACAGCCTTCTGCACGGTGTCTCCCCCACGCCCAGCTCTCCCCGGGCACGAGGATAAATGCGGTGCGAAATAGGTTTGGGACTGGGCAAGACAACAACCTCCTAGAACCGCTGGATGCTCTGGAATCTGCACGGCATCCCCCGTGAGCAGCGTGGTGGGCCGTGGACATCAGAGGAAAGATACGTTTATTATCTTTTTTTTTTTAGGATGT
>NW_011894000.1:0-6144 GCF_000151845.1 Pteropus vampyrus | reverse complement strand
GACGATGCCGGACGACGTCTGATGCGCGGGGGACGGGGGACAGGATCCCCTTACACAGTCGCTGCTAATGCACACGAGCCAGAGGAGGAGAACGGCGTGGGACAGAGGTGGCTCTGTGAGGAAGGGCGATTCGGGCCGGCCTGGCAGGAGTGAGCCACGCAGGCCATCGCCCCCGCTTCGGGAAGGCGCAGGGAGCGGGGAGAGCCGCGAACGGAGCCTGGGAACCGCGTGCAGGGCCGTTCCCGACACCAGCGAAGGACAGAAAGCGCCAGTGACAAATGCACCAGTGACAGATCTCGATCGGTGCTTCCGGATTTGCGGAGCAGTAAAGACGGGGTGTCCTGCGGTGGAGTTCTGAGAGGCGCGGGGATCAGAGCCACACTCGGCGGCTGCTGCTGACTCCCCGCTCAGGGCAGACTTCTCGGGGTTCGCATTGCTCCTCCACTTGAGGCCGGCCCTTCTCAGCCACACCCCGTAAGGGGTCACCATCTTCTGCTCAGGCCAGCTTTGGCGGTCGGGGGACCTTGGGACAGCGTCCGCTCGGATTGTTTTCAGGAGGGCGTATCTGTCTCCCCCGGGACACAAACAAGGTGGCGTGTCGCTCCGGGGGCCGCGGTTGGGGCCTTCGACTCTGGCCTCAGGGAGAAGCCGAGAGTGAGGCTCAGACAGAGAGCTCGTCGGTCCTGAACGAGCCAGCCCTGCGGCTTCCCGGCCTTTCAGTTCCCTGGGGAGGAAGATAAGCGTCCTTATTCCTTAAGGCGTCTGAGTTGGTAAGGTGTTGTTGTGGTTGTTGTTGTTATTTTCAGTAAAAAGAATTCTAAATGGTAAATTAGGTCTCTCTCCCGAAGTAACAATAAACATCATCCACCCGCAAACGAACTGTACAGAGAGAGGAGGAGGGAGAGAGGGAATAATGAATGAGCGAATCGCTTTGGTTAAAGCCACCTCCACTTGAGCAACGTGTTTCCTCGATGTCTTTTCTTCCAATTGTGCAACATTCTTTAATTGTCCCGATTTGGTTGGTGCTGGTCTGTGAAGCCCACCGGTGCACGCGGCGACACCTCCGCCAGTGGCCTGGGATGGACAGGAAGCCCCTGGAGAAACCCCCGGGTTCTGACGCTCCGGCCCGCCGGTCCCGGGCCCCGGGAGACAGTGTCCTGACGGCGGCCGGGAGCCAACACCGGCAGTCGCACGGTCCCGCGTTCTGACTGAGCAAAGGCTAACGTTTGTCCGTTGCACTTAAACAGCCAAAGTGATAGAGAGAAGACGATTTCTGGGAGAGAGTCTGTCTTCAGGATCCCGCCTGCCCGTGTGCCACGGGGGGAGCGGCCACCCGCACACGCGGCGCGTCTCGGGGGCGCGGGGGGCCCCCGCCTTTACATCCCAAATCCCGGCTTTCTCTAGGAAGTCCCAGCAACGCAGTGGTGACATCGCTCCACCTCTCGACCCCGCCCAGGGCCGTAGTTAACTGTCCTTTCCCTCGGCGGCTGCGTGAACCGAACCGTGCTCAGTTAGACACGGAGTGTTTTGCTTGTGGCCCTGTTTCTGCCACTTCCCAGCGGCGTGACCTGCAGGAAGTGTGGCTGGAAAAAGCCCAGTCTGTCACTCTGAGCTCCAGATCCACGTGGCCGGTCGCCTGAACGACTCCAGGGAAGAAACTAACTTTTCGAGCCTCAGTTTCTTTGGTGACTTTACAAAGGTGCACGGGGCATCGAAAAGAACACGTGCAAATGTCACCTGATGATTGCGGAGGCCTCTTAGTAGCTGTGTGGTCATTATGAAATACCTCCCTGAAGCTGCACCTCTTTCTCCTGGGGTTCGGCTGACCACGGGTTGGGGTTTGGAGTTTGGAGCGCAAGATTTTTTTTTTAATGAGTCAACACCTGTCAAGGAAAGAGGAGGAAGCAGGTTGAGCGGAAGAGGCTGAACGCGACGCGGGCCCGCCTCCCACAGCCTCGGCCCACCCCGCGGGGTGCGGGGCCCTGGAGTGACCGTCGCCCGTGAGCGCGGATGCCCTGTCTGGCCGAGGCGGGAGTGTTTAGGCCGCTACTTGCTCGGCCACCGTGTTTGGACCGCGAAACGCGCTCTCCCACGAGCCTGCGTGTCTCGGGACCTCTCTGGCTTCTGTGCCCGGGGCGTCACAGCGTCCGGCCTCGGCCTCGGCCTCTCATTCTCCGTTTTCTTCCAACATCTCGCCCGCGCCATGGGTTTGGACCCTCCGTGAAGACGACTCAGAATCTCCGCGTGACCTCTGCCCTGGGCCCCGCCACCCCGACACTTCAGTAGCCACACTCCCCCCCGGATGCCACTGTGAAGACAGCTCTGCGGTCCCTTCTAAGCCGCCTCTCCTGCCTCTCGCGTGTCACCTCAAGTGGCGCTGACCTCGCCCCATGCGCCTCCTCCGTCTGCACCCCCTGCCAATGCTTTTCTGAGTCTCCAAGTGAATTAACTTCTCCGCTCTGTAGTTTGACTGAAAGGTCCTTCGAGATCCTGATCCAGATCTCCCCGTTTGTAACTTTCCTCCAGAAACTCCCCCTCTGATCAGTGGGGTGTCGACGCTGTCCCCTCGTGCGCCGGTGACTTGCGACCTTCGCCCCCTGGCCCTGGCCCTTCGCATCTCCTGAAATCTCCACATAGTCTTCTCTTCTTTCAGAAAACCTTTTGTCCTTCATTATCTACCTTAAAAACTACATTTTTGGTAAAGCCCAGCTTTTCCCTTTCAATTGGCAGTATTTCTTAATTCTCCGAATTTTGATAATGTTATTTTTACTACTTATTGGAAACAAACGAGTATTTCAAAATCAAATTCACATTTCAACAATTCTTGTAAAAAAACCCTGTAGAATGGCCGTTTCGGCCACACGCTGTATTAGTCTCAGTTATTCTGCAGTGAGGGAAACAGTGTCATGCACATACACACACACCCATAAAAACACTCACCCCGAAAGTTATTTATCCTTCTCATTCCAAGTGGTCGAAATGAGGTGCAATGACCAGGAGAGCTGGCCCCCTTGCCCAGGTCCCCGGGGACCGTGAAGCAGCGTCAGCTGGCCAGCCCGAGACTGCCCGTGCTCTCGAGAACCGCTCCCACCCCCTCCCGTTGGAGGCGCTGCGTTCTGGGGTCTTCGAGTCACAGCGGTTTAGCTTTCACTCACATCTTCAAGGGCTCAGCTAAATGTCATGAACCTATAGATTTGGAGACGTTTGCCGGCTGTGTACAGAACATGTGAATTTTGGGCTGACGGGGTCGTGCGGATCACCGTTTGGGTTTTTGCGACGCCTGCGAGCTGGGCTTCATGGCCCTGCTGTACAGACAGGAGAGTGAACTCGAGGGCATCGGGGAACCACCTGGTCTCCAAGTCGGCGTGCGACCCGGGACTCGGCAGGAGCCTGGCGTCAGCGCCCCCTCCCCAAGCCCCACGTGGCGGGTTTGCAGCTGCTCATCCCCACTAAGCCTCAGCCTCACCTCCCCGTCTTTTCCAGAACGCTTAACATAGGCCTCACGCACAGTTGGAACTCATCAAATATGTATCTATTTCCTTAGAATGTAGGAACAGTCCAACAGGCGAATTCACTTCCTTCCATAAAACTCAGTGGTGAGAATGAGCCCAAAGAGGCTTAATTTCATTTCGGAGAATTTATACCCAACACCGCATCACCATATATCATGACCATGGTCTATTTATGGAAGGAAAGCTCTGTGCTAATAGGTCTGACTCCTCGGCTCCGCTCCTTTTGCTCAGGCATGTAAACCAGCAGGCGAGCAAACAGAAAGCCTGCCGCAGCCCGCATGGTCCTGCCGCTCGATTATTTGTTTTGTTTTTATTTTGAGCAAACCTGCCACATTCCCAGGGAGCAATGAGCACTGAAATCAGCATTTTCCCAAACCACCCACTCAGCAGAAACGATTAAACAATGGCGCCTCACCTCTGAAGCAGAGCTGTTTTCAAGGGTAAATTATTTCCATCCTGATTATTTATGTCCGGCCACCGCGTTAATTGGCATCGTTATCATTCCACGTGTTCGTCCCGGAAGCCGCTCAGCATTCGACTCTGCACATGCCCCCGTCCCGACAGCCTCTGCTGTCACGAGTCCTCACGTGGCCTCGCAAGTGGAAAAATAAGGCGATGACCGCTCAGCCCGAATCCATCCGTCTCCACCCGGGCGGGCGAGACCCAGGGCGCGCGCCCGGGCGGAAACCGAGAGCTCTCTGATGCGCTTCTTCACGAATGTTTCCCTCGGGATCGTTAATGCGCTTCTACCGCACCCCGGGAACAAGGTGGGAGTTGAATACGGTCATTATGTAAAATCGGGGCATGAGGTGCGGCTTCCTCGTTCCCACGCAGGTGGCAGGAGCAAGCTCAGAAACGGACGCGTAGAGCCCGCGCGGGCAGCCCCCCTGCGGCTCCGTGCCAGTGTGGTGACTCATCAACGGTTCACAGCTGGACAGGCCGGGGGCTTTCTTCAATAACGTCCAGAGAATTAGCACCTTCTTTATTCCCGATCATCAGAAACGCTAACCAAAAGATGTCCGGTGAACGGCGCACCCAGGGAATGAGTGATGCTCACGTTGTTTGAGCAATGAAGGGGGCCGCCTCTGAGAGCATGTCCCTGGCTTTCCCGTTCATAAAAATGCAGCCACTTTTCCAGCTTACACGGAGAGTCGCATGTTGCCCGGTTCACAGCACGGGGGGTGTAATAGAAACTAAATATACTCGCAGTTTCAAAGAATAATTATAATCAATTGGCATTTTTAAATTCAAGTGGTAGCATTATACTGTGCTACACAGAGAGCAGCATTTTATCCTCTCAGGCCAAAGAGAAGCTCAGAGTCATGTGACCTGTAAAGAAGGTCACCATCTGACGTGAACCTAGCTTGTTTTGTTAATGAGATCCAGGCCACCCACTTATAAGATCCCAGGAGGCAATAGATGATATGTTTAACTCTAGCGAGCCACCTTCGAAATCCACGAACTTGGTAAAAGGCAACATATTTGGGACTGCGTAAATATAAGGGAAATCATCAGAATGACAATTTGAAAAATAAAACATTAATGAAATGATCATATGATCATATATCGACTTTATTATCGAGCCTTCTATGTCAGGTACACGTCGGGTATTTGAGTACATGTATTTTACACGTGCTCAGGTTTAGTCATTCGGTCCCAGAGTGGACCCAGGGGGCAGGGGCCACCCGCAGGCCCATTTCGCAGCCGAGGACACCGAGGCACAGGAAGCCTCACTGGTTTTCCCTGCGCTAGTAAGTGATGGAAGCTCGGCCCCCACCACGTGGCCCGAGATGTGTGTTCTCATTCGCTCACCCAGTGTCTTTCCTTGCCGTGGCTTCCTGCCGCCGATTTCCCTGGTGGGTGCCACTCGCAAGCGTGACCAAGGGCAGAGGCCCGGAGTCCTTCAGAGTCCATCATGCAGCTCAGCCACCATGCGGAGGGTCCCTGAAAACGTACATCACTGGTCAGAAGCGGGGGACTCCGAAGAGCCGGGGGCGGCTCGGGGCCGCCGTCTTCCAGCTGGAGCCACGGCTCTGCAGGTGAGCGTCGATGACCGCGCACAGGGGCTCCAGAGAGGACACTGGTGAGGACGGTGAGTGGGTGGTCAGCTCCGTCAGGAAGAGGAGATGCTTAGCGTAAAATTGGCAGTATTTCTTAATTCTCCGAATTTTGATAATGTTATTTTTACTACTGGGTGATGCTTAGCGTAAAAGCGCATCGGATGTGAGCAGCTTTGACAGCAGGAAGGATGGCAGCCTTCCCTCCCGCCTGGCGGGGCCCACGGTGCGGTGCACCCCACAGAGTGCGTGCAAGGTAAAGGGGGACGGAAGGGAGATGTCCTCTCCTGTCCGTGGCTGGCGGCGGCCCTCTCAAAGACAAGAACGAGTCGGGAGGAGAGCGGGAGGGGGAGGGGCAGGGGAAGGGGCGGCGTGACTGTAAACACCAAGCCACGGAGCTGCTGTCAGTGAAGGAAAGGTCCACGCTTTGTGGTAGGGGCTTGATCCAAACGCAGGCGGATTAGCGAAATGGGTTAAAATGTTTACTCGAAGGGCGTCATGCAAGCATGTTAAAGAAACGCATATTTCCATGGTTTACAGGACCATACTCTGATGGGTCTAGTCTATTACAACTT
>NW_011893999.1:10615-13133 GCF_000151845.1 Pteropus vampyrus | reverse complement strand
TAGCACGAGAGGCAGTGGCACCTGGAGGACACAGTGAACCTCAGCTCCACCACACCTGCCCTTTGCCTGGATCTCAGGTAAGTATATCGGCACACTAAGCCTCCACTTTCTGCTCTGTAAAATGGGGATATAACTCCCAGGGCACTTGTGAGGGTTGAAATACTACCCAGAGCACCTAGCATCATGCTTGGCATACATTCAGTGCTCAGAGTTATGATGATGATTTAAGGTTCCTTAACACAAGCACAGAGGGTAGTGGTGGCCCAGAGTAGCAATTTAGTTGCTCAGCTCAGGGCTAAGAGACGTTTTTGCCCTGAGGGTTTCTCCCTAAGCCCACCTCTGTTCGTAGGCTTGAGAAGACTGCTCAATGGCCGTATTCATGGTTTTCTTCTGCATCGACAGGCGCCGATGGAGCTGCTGGTAGACGTTGTCATAAGCAGCCTTCTCGTACCGTAGGTCCTCGATCTCCTTCCGGAGTTTAGCGTTAGTGGTCAGCATCTTGTCAAAGTGTATGGTGACCTATGGGAGGGTTGTGCTTCAAAAATGGGCCTCCGTGCTGGGGCATTGGAGAAGCTCCCAGAAGGTGTCCAGAGGACTGGAAGGTCTTCACCCCACCCCCCACCCAGGCCCACAGAACAGTGGTTTTAAGTGCTGGGTGAGAGGCTTGAGTTGGCCACCAACTGGCACAGTGGCCTTCATCAAGTTACTTTTCCTGGATATCAGATTTCTCTATGACTTTTATACACAACTTCTAGTTTTCAGTAATCGTAGGGGAGATGAGAACAAGCTAAATGATACCATGAGGAACAACCAGCCAAATCCAGAAAGTAGAACTTTCTACAGGACAGCTGACCTGGTCTCCTCAACAAGTTGATGACGTGAAAAAAGTTGGGACGGGGCTGTTTGTTTTAGAGCAGGGCTTCTCAAACCCAGCACTGTTGACATTTTGGGCTGGGTGAGTCTCTGGAGTGGGGGCTGTCCTGTGCTTTGTAGAATGTTTTTCTTCTTCTGTTTGTTTTTTTTCTTTTTTTTTAGGCGAGGCAACCCTTGGTTGACCTCACAGATTGCAAAGACCTTGTCAGCTTACAATCCCTTATTTTTTATTTTTTACACCTAAAGCACCTGGTCTTCCTAGGTGGTCTCCCATCCAAGTACTAACCAGGCCCGACCCTGCTTAGCTTCCAAGATCAGATGTAGAATGTTAAAGAAGCAAAGCACTACTGAATTGATTCAGGAAGAAACAGAAAATCTGTATAGACCTCTAACTAGAAAGCTGACCTCTACAGACCTCGTCATTAAATCCTGCACGTATTTACTAATTCATTCTTTCAGTCAACAGTGCACCATCTCCTGAGTCAACCAAGTAAGTGGGTATATTCTGCTAGTAGCTCCTCAGAGGCTGGTTTTTGCTCTGTGCAAAGGGAGGCAGAGCCGTTTGCAAAGCTACAGAGAACAGTTTACGTACGAGATTCAAACGGGTTTCCAACACGTGGATCTGTTTTTGCAGTTTCCGAGGGTTATTGGCCTCCTGTATTTTTGTGAAGATCTGTTTTTGGTTTACAATCTTTTTTTCCATTTGAACAATCTGAAAAGGGGGGAGGAGACAGAGAGAGAACCCAGCTGTGTTAACATCTGTATGGGTACAAATTCAACAGTTTACTAACTCAAATGTGCTAAAACAAAACTGCAATGTTTTATCTTTTCCTATAAATGGAATTTTTATTTTTCTCTTGGATGTGTGCTCAATTCAACTAGGTCTTGACCAGTTTGGGGTAAAATGAGGCAATTTAGGGTTTTTGCTCTCACCTGTGCATGTAATTTCACTCACCTGTGGGTATAAATTACATCTTACCCCAAAGCCATGGCTTCCAGCAGAGATGGCACCGTCCCTCCCCAGGGGGCCTTCTGTAACCTTGTGGAGTGGCTTTTGGCTCTTGCAATGATGGGACGCTAGTGGCACTTAGTGGTCGGGTCATGACATGTCACACATCCTGCAACATGCAAGACAGCACCAAACATCCAAGAATTGTCCCCCATCCCTTGTAAATGTCCAGTGCCCCTCTGGATGTTACTCAGGTGAAAAACCTCTTTATATCTGTACCCAGAATCAAACTGTCTTCTACATATAAACACACAGTATTTTTCATTCGGTTCTAAAAGATACTGAATTATCCAGGAAGGTAGTCACTGTATAAATCAATAGAATGCTCTTTGATTTGTTTGGAACTTTACAAAGAGTTGGTCACCATTTTGGAAATCATGTCACTAGCACAATCTGGATCATGTTCTTTGAGTTGAAGATAAAACAAGGCCAAATCAGTCTGCAGGGTGGAGTTCTCAGTGACTCTGCATATAGATAACATGCTTCTGACTACATTTTAGACCAGGGGTCTGCAAACCACAGCCTCTCGGCCAAATCCAACCCGCCGCCTATTTGTGTAAATAAAGTTTTATTGGCACACAGTCATGCCCATTCTTTATTGTCTGTGGTCGTCTTCTTGCTACAAAGGCAGAGTGG
>NW_011893999.1:5820-7230 GCF_000151845.1 Pteropus vampyrus | reverse complement strand
TTCACAGATTCAAAGTTTCTGGCTGGAAACTGAGGCGAAGCCACTGGGTTTGGAGGCCAAGGTCCTTGGCCATCCTGGCAACAGAAGTTTCAGTGCAGGGGATGCTGCGTCTACCACTGGGAGTGGTGCTGGAGACAGTGCCTACCCCAGAAAGCAAACGCTGCTAGACAGGGGCAATGCTGGCAGTAATGGACTTGCCGCGGTGTTATGTTTTACTTTGTTCTTTGTTTGTGCTTGGTTTTCGGGGTTTTGTTGTTGTTGTTTGTTTGTTTTCAGATAAAAGAGACAAAGAAAGAGCAGTTGAAGAAGGGAACGATGAGGACGGTCACTGATGAAGCCAGGTGTTCATGAAAGGACGGGCCTGGCAGAAAGGCAACAGGCGCCCTCCTCTGAGGCACACAGACAGAGCAAAGAGGGGGTGAAAGATGCAGCCTCGGGGTGCAGGGAAGGTGTGGCTGCCACGACCTTTTAAAGCAGGTGAAACAATGCTGAGGCCACCTGCGTCAGAGGACTTCTTGCTAAGTAAAAATATCCTAAATGCAATGTGCTGTCCAGGACTGGGCCTGTGAACAGTAAAAGGATGTTAATGGAAAAACTGGAGCGATCAGAGGAAAGTCTGTAGTTCAGTTAATAGTACCATGCCAATGTTAATTTCTTAGGTTTGAAAAATGACCCAGGGTAGGGTAAGGTGTTTGCATCAGGGGATGTCAGGGGGCGGGGATGCGGGGACTCTCTGTACCACCTATGTAACACTTCTGTACATTTAACATGATTCCCAAATTAAAAGTCTATTAAAAATAAATGATAAGTAATTATCCTTTCGGTCCAAGCTCCTCTAGGCTGGGTACTGGATGTTACCTGCAGCCAAAAGCATTTCTGACTGATACGCCACGACCTTTACCCATGAGGATAATGGAGTGTGATTTCAAATAAGTGAACTACACCCTGCTGTGGCGGGCAGGAAAGCATTTTAGTGTCTTTCTGTACCCTTGTAACTCCAGCCACGTTCTCCTAGCTCAAACATCCCCTGCTGCCTTTCCGGAGTGCTCATTCCATCGTTTCTCATACAAGCACAGCGGATAAAGTCACCTCTGCACACAGCGCACGCAGCCGACCCGCGGTGTGGCTTCAGTCCACACTCAGGCAAATGTCTAGATTTTCTGCTCAATATTTAGTCCCATCTAGGACAGCTGGCTCATGCTACATCCCAGAAGGTTCTAAAGAAGTTTATAGAACTGTTATTGGATAAAACGTTCCCTTAAGGACTGGCGAGTGCTGGCTCCTGAGCACATCACAGGTGCATGCTCCTCTCAGGGTTTGAAGCTGAGGCCTTTTTTTGGAACCCTGGTGAGTAAAGGCAGGAGGGGAATGAAGGGGACATTGTCATTTTGAACAAGCTGGTGTGCTCTT
>NW_011893999.1:0-1445 GCF_000151845.1 Pteropus vampyrus | reverse complement strand
TCACTGAAGCACTCAAGTGCCAGTGTGAGACTCTCCAGAGCTTTTTCTCTACAAACCTGGCAATGTTCAAAATGGTGGCTACCCCATCAGCCTGGTCCCAGGATGAGACAGCATAAGAGCCTTTAGTTAATCCCTAATAGACATGAAGCAAGAATGAGGAAGAAACCTTTATTGTTTTGAACCACTGAGTTTGGTGGGGGGGGGGGATGTTTGTTATTGTAGCATAACCTAACATCTCCTCACTGATACAGTAAGGATTTGGGAATTTATTCTAAGTGTAGCGGGGAGGCAGTGGAGATCACAGTGGAAAAATGGATCAATAGGGCTGGGAGATCAGGGGTTACAGGTGGTGGAGACAGTGACCGCAGTCACCTTTAGAAAAGTCAAGGCAGGGAAGGAAGGGAAGTGTCAGTCTGGCCTACGACATCATGGCTACTTCCCCCGCCTGTTCCCCTTTCCCTGTGTTCTGGTTGACCCTTTAAGAGAAACACCATACCTTCTCATCCAGTTCGGCCAACAGTATTTTCATCGATTTAATCAAGGCTTCATAGTCGTCCTTGGTTTGCAGCAGGAAACGCAGCTCCATGTAGTTTTTCCTATTCAGATCCAAGTTCTTGGAAGACTTGATGAGACCCAAAAGCAAGGTGATCTCATCCTGCTCCTCTTGCAGGGTCTTGATTTTCTCCCTGTTGGGAAAGCAGTGCATGAGGAACTCTGAACCCCAGCGCTTACCTTGGTCCGACATGCCAGACTCCTTCCCCATGAAAGGAATCTCAGAGGGGCACCCGCCACCTGAACGGTGGAAAGGATCTGCCCAAGCCGTGGGTCCGGGCCTCGAACTCAGATCGCCTGCAACCCAGTTCACTGCAACTTCCACTGCTCTGCCTTTCTCTGAGGGGCAATTTTTCTCTAGGGAACAATTTGCAGTTGTGCCTGTTGAAACCCATTATCAGGACACGGTGGGACCCCTCACGTTCTGTTGCCTCCAGTTCACTGGCATTGGCCTGATTGTACAGACTTTCCGGACTTTACAGCTAATTATCTCTGATAACGAGAGGCAAGCCCACTGGACAGAATTTTCAATTCTGCATCAACGCAGAGATGTACAGTAACCTCTAACCTCCACCAGTTTCTCTACTCGGGGTGCTAATGACTTGTTAAGTTGGCTGACATGAGTCCCCCCCTTTTCTCTCCCTCTGTCTACTCTGGAGAAGAGTGGGTGGGGGATGTGGACGAACAGGGATTTCAGAAAGAAAAAGGAAGGCTTGGGTGACTGCACAACAGTACAACTGGAAGTGGCACAGAGGCCAAGTTTCTGGCAAACTCTGGGCACCCACCCTACCCGCCCCCCCCCCCCCCCCTCCCTGCCCCTCGCCGATGGGGTCGTGCTGGGGCCCGGTGGCCGAGCCTCGTTTCCGAGGAGGCCGCCGAGATCCGCGGATAAG
>NW_011893998.1:10761-11144 GCF_000151845.1 Pteropus vampyrus | reverse complement strand
AGCAGGTGGCTGCGGCCGAGGGAAGTGGCCGACCAAGGCCCAGAGACACAGGGATTCTCAAAGCTCCTGAGACCCAGGCTGAGTGCCGAGCAGGACGCACGCTGCAAATACCCTACGGTTCCAGCCGTGTCGCAGGAAGAATGAGATCCGGTGAGTGGTCTCTCTCGTGAGGTTAAAAAAGGAAGACAAACTGTCGTCACTGATTATGATAGGGTCTTATTAAATTTCTATCTTGCTAATCTAGAAACTGGGATAAGGCAGACTTGGCACATGTGATCGGGGATAAAAATGTATGATTAAATGCTGTCACCTGGAAATTGTATGCTGTGGTGCATGGCTGGATGACACAGGGCTACCTGTGATGCAAATTTACTGTGCTTCAA
>NW_011893998.1:4742-7816 GCF_000151845.1 Pteropus vampyrus | reverse complement strand
GACCACCTCTGGGGGACTTCTGGTCCCTGCACCTAGCCGGCCACACGCTGTGCCAACCCTGCCTTCTGAGAGCCCAAGGCCCCCGTCACTCCGTCCCCCACACCGCCAAGGCCCCGCCACCACAGCTCTCAGCTGGACGGCGCGACAGCCCTCTCCCCTCCCCTGACCTCTCGCACTCAGCACCGAACAGAGTGAGAACACATCTGCGCTGGCCACGCTCCTCGAAACCGCCTTCAGGACACGCCCCGGGCTCCCAGCACGTTCGCACGTTCACATGGGGACTCGGTGCCGGCCACCTCCTGGGCTTCAGCTTCCCCGACCTGGCCCCCGCCTCAGCCTCTCCCCGCGCCTCTGACCCGCCATGGTCAGTCTTGCGAGCTTGGCGCCTGGGGTCATGCTGGTCCCGTGGCCTGAGGCACGGCCCCCTGTCCCCACGTCCACCAATAACGTTTCGCTGGAGCAAAGCCACGCCACCCCTCTGTCCGTGGCTGCCGCTGTCAGGCTGCGCTTGAGCCGCGTGGCTGAGACAGAGGCGGGGTGGCCCACGGAGCCTCACGCTCTCACTGTTTGGCCTTTCCGTGTGAGACGAGGCGGGGGGCTGCGCTGTCTGTCGGGGGCCCACGCAGCCGGCCTCTCCCTCCCCACCCTCCCCACTTAGGTCGCCGGATAAAGATCATCATAAAAGATCAACTGCTTTTCTACATACAAGCAATGACCTAGAGGAGTTTGAAATTAAAAAAATAATACTATTTACAATAACACCAAAAAAGGTAAATAATTAGGTATAAATCTGTCAAGATAAGTACATGATCTATATGTGAAAAACTGCAAAACCAATGAAAAGAATAAAAGATCTAAATACATGGGAGAAATATTACACATTCATAGATTGGAAGGCTCAATATTATCAAGATGTCAATGCTTACCACACTGATCTACTGATTAACAACATCTCAATCTAAATTTCAGGAAGCTATTTTGTATAAATCAATAAACGCATTCGAGAGTTTACAGAGAAAGGCAAAAGACCTGGAATAACCAACACAAAACAACAGTGAAGAACAAAACTGGTGGACGCACACTACCCAGTTCCAAGACCGACTGTAACGCTATTGCCATCAGGAGAGCCGATGGCATGGGTGAAGAACAGACATACGGATCAGTGGGCAGAACCGACTCAGAAATAAACCCGCACGACACAGTCGACCGATGTTTGACAAAGGAGCACACGTACATCTTTGCTCTATCATTGGGAAGGGCCAAGAACCAACCACAGCCCAGTCTCGGCGAACAAGCCTTGTACCCAGATCTGAGTTTCTGATACCATTCATTAAGAAAGAACCAGCGATCCTTGGGAGAAATGGGTGATCCTGTGACCGGGGCGAGAAACTCCTAAGATGAGCCTGGGACATTTGTACGGTGCCAGAAAACAAAGGACACGCCCCGTGGGAGGCCGGAGCCAACTGGGAGAGCTCCGGTGGCCAAAGCGGGAATCGTCTCAGCCACAAACGAAGTAGCATTGGATCAAAACACAGAATATAAAATAAATGTCTCCGAGTCCATAGCAATATAAATAAATGGCTGAACAGGTAAATAATTGGAAGAGCAGAGACAAAGCTCCAATGCGGAAGAATTCTAAATACTGCATGGTGGTACCTCCTCTTCAAAGGGCTCCCCGCATTCGCTAAGTGTGGACTGCACGGTCACTTCCTTTAGCAGAAGAGGGTGTGAGGAAAGGGAGTTGAACTCCACGGCGGAGAAACCCGACGGACGCTGCTCAGCCAGGTGGTCAAGGTCGACGTGGACAGGGAGGACTTCTGCTGGCAGCACACGCCCTTGGGATGATACGATGGGAAGGACACCCTACCTCTGTGCTCTCTCTCCCCCAAACTCATAACCCCGTCTACTCACGAGAAAAACACTAGACAAGTGCTAATGGGGGGACGTTCTACCACAGACCTGATCAGCACCCTCCGAACTGTCAAGGTCAACAACGAGGCAAGTCTGATGAGCCGGCACAGCCAAAAGGGCTCCCCAGAGACATGACGACGGGCTGGAATGCAGGACACGCGGGTGGGTCCTTGAGCACAGAAAAGAAAGCTAAGGAGACACAAATAAAGTATGGATTCTAATCAGTGATAACGGGTTCGTTAATTGTGAAAATGTGCCGTTCTTATGCAAGATATTAATAACAGGAGAGCCTGGCTGTGGACACGCGGAGGCTCTGCATTACTGCCACAATTTTTTAAAAACCCAAAACTATTACAAAATTCAAGGTGACTGAGGAGATACAGTAGCGTCAAGCGCAGGAGAAAAAGCCACTCTCAGCCGCCTTTGCGAGTGTCATCTCCTCCTCGAATGCGATTTTTCCACGCGAACCGCCTTCCCTCTCACGCCATGGGATAATAAGGACAAAGCCAGCATTTACCGAGCACCTCCTGCGTGCTAAGTACAGCTGTTAACCGTGACGCCCCGTCTCCATGGCAGCCTCATCAATGCTGACTCTGACGGGCCCTCCTGCGAGTCCTTCGAGGCGAACTTCCTGGCTCTTCTCGACCCCAACGGCCAGCCTAAGCCTTGCAGTATCGTTCTCATATATCTGGCCTCTGTTCTTTCCTGCGGCTTAATGATCTTCCTACGAACTGTGCAGGAAATGAAGCAGACGCAACACCAGTGTCCAGTCGCCCCGATGCGGATGGACAGCGGCAAGGCCAGCCGAGTGGCTCTGCAAGGCAGCCCTGAGGGCCCGCCGCTCAGGCAGGCGGCCGTCAGTCATAGCCCGGCCTTGCTCCAGCGAGCTCCTTGGCTCCTGGAGGGCAGGGGTCATGAGAAAGCCTCTCCAGATGAACGGAACGAGGCTACACAAACCAGCTCCTTTTTGAGCAGGACCCATCCATCTGTATTAGAATTCTGCCTCTCTGGCTGACCCTTCGTCATAACCTTCCTCGTCTCCGTGCCCCAGGAGACCCAGTGTCCAGCCCGGGCTGGTCCCTTTAGACGGCAGCGTCATGAGCTGGCAAACGGGAGGGCTGGCTGCACAGGCCAGAGATTTATCCCCGCAAGAAGCTGAGTGG
>NW_011893998.1:0-1447 GCF_000151845.1 Pteropus vampyrus | reverse complement strand
GGGGGTGGCCAGTCCCACAGGGCGCACAGTGTGGAGACCTGACATCGAAGCGCAAGCTGCACTGTGGAAAGGCTGCACCGATTCACCTCTCGGGAAGTGCTTTTTGAGTGAGCATTTACCTCCCAAACACTGGACAGCTGTTTTAATCCTGGATGATTGGTTAGGTGAAAAAAAAACCATCACCAGTGTGCTTCATCCTGGCATGTGTTTGTCTGGTTGGTAAACTGGACGTGTCATCTCTTATACGTTCATCAGCCAATTGCGTTTGATTTCATACTTCCTTTTTTTATTGGAACGACTGTCGCTTTACTCACTTTTACTTGGTGAGCTCTTTTTGGCAGATATGAGCATTAACGCTTGGCTGTCCAGTCTCTCTCCACACCGTGACTTACTTCAGTCAACAAAGAGAACCGCCCATCCCCCCCACCCCCTACACTCGGCCTCCTCTGGCTCCGAGAGCCTCTATGACAAGTTCCTAGATTTTTTTTTTTTTTTTTTTTTGCATGTGGATGTCTATTCTAGCACTATTTTTTGAAGAGACTATCTTTGCTCCAACTTTATTTTTTTTTTTTTTTTTGTGCTGCAGAATAAAAAATTACATAGAAGAGGCTTAGTCTTGGACCCTAGAGAAACAGGGAGAAGGATTTAAACAAGGAACTGGGGCATAAACATGACGGACAGAGTGAACTCTGAGACGGACTGTGCAGACTCACTTGCCTGCCCGGTGTGCACACCACCTCGATGCTCACCATGCCACGGCTCCGTCTCAGAAAGAGGCACGTGTGTTTGCCCCTTGCCCGCCCCATGCACTATCGTCTTAGTCTGCTCGGGCTGCTATGCCATGATCGCATAGACTGGGTGACTAACAGGGCGACCTTGGCCGGGAGCCAAGGTCAAAGTGCCGGCAGGTGTCTGGTGGGGACACGCCCCCTGGTTTGTATACAGACATCTGGCTGCGCTCTCAATGGCAGAGCTCTGGTCTCTTACTCCTATTAGGGCACTGACCTCACAGGGGCTCTATCTGCCCTAGTGACCTCAGCTAAAGCTAATCACCTCCTATCACGCCAGGGATGGTTTTACGCTTCCCCTTTAAGTTACTTATTACCCAGCTGACCGCACCCAAGTTTAACTTTGTTACCACCTCATTTCTGAGCCCACACATTGTGAGGTTACACGCTCGCCTGGATATTCCCGTCTGGTAAAAAGATAATTCAAAAGTGAGGTTTTTTTTCACATCTATTAGCAAATTCGTCCCAGCATTCCTTGGACTTGGCCCCTCAGTCTTCACCCCCTGAATTGTTCTTTGAACCAGTTTTCCCATCCTGCTGGTCCCTCGTTAACTGAGCTGAGGAAAACATTTGGCACATGTGCAGTGTGTGTGTGTGTGTGTGTGTGTGTGTGTGTGCGCGCGCGTGCCCGTGTGTCATGGGCACTGTTATCTGACAGT
>NW_011893997.1:4432-6478 GCF_000151845.1 Pteropus vampyrus | reverse complement strand
CATGAAAAACAAAGCAGAAGAGAGAAAAGGTTCAATTAAATTTTTTCTGGGAGATATTAATCTTCCCCCATAAAACCCTTAAACCACAATTATGAAGTTGAAAGATTAGAAATAATCTCTCAGATTTAAAAATCATACAGCTCGATCACCGAATTGGAATGACCCCTTGCTATTTCAATTGTTAGAGGCCGAGCTTTTAAGTTCATGGTTTTGTATTAATAAAATTGATATAAACAAATAAGATTAGTATTTTTATTTGTAACATAACTTCATACATAAATGCATATTTCACCATTTGAACGGTCAACATCAAGAGCACTGTGTATAAATTCACATTTAAATTTGGGCAGTGATCATATATTTAGGTAGTATTATTGATAAAATATTTTTTTGTCCTGAAATAACAGAAAATTTTTAATTTCAAAAGAAAGGCAAATATTTGCCTATGTGCTGCCCGCTTGTACCAAAAAGTGCCTAAAGAGCTACTTGCCCGCCTTTAAAGGTAAACTGTGTTGAGAGTAAATATCATGCTGTGATTTGCTGCAGAGTTGACCATCCACGCGTGGCGGGTAGTGGCGTGTCTGCACCACGGCTGCAAATTGACCCTGTGAAATCTTGACTCCAAGAGCGTCTGGGGAGGTTGATAATAACTGTCCACTCCCGAGAAGTTGCCTCGTCCTCTGTCCCGAAGTCAGGTCACGGCCAGGGCCTCACTTTCTCCCTCTTGCTCCAGGGGATGAAACATAATGAAAGACAGTCTCCCTGGCAAAGCTACTCGAGAAATTCAGGTCCTTTTGTAACTTGTATCTAATAAATAAAGGTAACCATCTGTGTTTTTCCAAAACCGTCAGCTCCTAAAGGCAAGGGGCCACACCTAGTTAACATAAGTTGTCAGCTAGCCCTGTTCCGGGGTGCGGGCTGGGGCTAAGTGAAGGATGAGCAGACACGAAGCGTGGCAGGCCCGTGTCGCCCACGTGCATTCAGCCGCCCGTTCTGTGGCTGTTCTAAACGCAGGGTCAGTAATGATCACAAATTAATTGTTTCAAGGTGCTGGGGAGGAAGAATGAGCTTGCTTCACCGGCTGGAGGTGGCACCGTCAGGAAGTAGCTGGCCGTCCCCACACTTCATGGACTGCCGGCTCGGTAGGAACATACCTTTGCCATCCAAGGCTGTTTGCTTTCCGCAGAGACGGCTGCAAACTCCGCTTCGCCACGCCGTGAGCCAGCTCCCCGAGGTCGGCTCCCAGCAGGCAGGGAACTGTCTGAGATGTGCACGGGGAGGAGCAAGGCGTGAAAAAGACCAGATGGATTGTTTCCCTCCCTTAGCTCTGACAGATCAGATTTTAATGGAACAAGCCGATCAGTAACGATAACACTGCTCCACGTGTTGTCTCCCGTGGGAGTAGGTCCCCTGCACCGGGCTGAACACCAGAGTGGCAGTGCGTCACATGAAAGCGAAGAGCTGTGCAGAGGCAGGCGGTGAGGGCACACACGGTCTCACACCCCTGCATTTATCCAGCCCACATCTCCACTACCCTTAGTATATGCCCCATGACCTCAGAGTCCAAGGTGAATGCCAGAGCTCCAGCCATCACAGCCATGGTCCAGGAGGAAGGTGATCCTCCTCCTTTCAGAGGCCATTCCTGGGAGGTATGCAAAACCCTCGAACTTGTCCTTCCTTGGCCAAAATGCACGACCACATTTAGTTTTGATGGACGTGGGCAAGCGGTCATTCAGCTTGATGGGAAGGAGATTAGAAAAACTGGGGTTCTTATTACTAAGGAAAGGGGGGAAGTGGATACTGAGCAGTCACTGGAGTTCCTGCTGCATGTAATTATAGCCTCTTCCCATTAAAGCACTTTCATTAGGGACTACTTTTGGAGAACAGCCTTCTTTTTCAAAGTAATCATATCACATAATCCTAGAAACAAAATAAAGAATATTCGCCTATTCATTATGATACATAGAATTACCTCCTGGCTAAAAATTATTTGAAATCCTATAAAATATACTAATTACATATTAAATCATCAAGTTTTTAAAGAAC
>NW_011893997.1:1713-2142 GCF_000151845.1 Pteropus vampyrus | reverse complement strand
TGAATGGATCTCCCGCCACGTCTCAGCATAAGGCGAGATGGTCAATTGCTCTATGGCCATAAAGTTCAGAGATAAAACAACTCATGTCAAAACTACTCAGTCTGCTAGAAATGTTTAGGTGCGATTAGAAACTTTGAGACTGCCTACATTTTGATGGTTGAGAAACCAACCCCTTAAAATATCTTAAAATGTCTGTTAAAAAGGGGATATGTGAAGGGCCAGTGTGATGAGCGCCCTGCCCAGAACCTCACTGCCGCTTACGGAGCAAACCACAGAATGTTTACAGGACGAATAAAAATCTAAGTCCCAAGGACTAGTATGATATTTGAGACCAAAACTGACTTCACATTAGAGCAAAACAGACTTGGAATGAATCTTATCTTCAGTTTTTCCTGTTTGGGCGATCTTCAGGAAATGGCTCCCCTGGCT
>NW_011893997.1:0-793 GCF_000151845.1 Pteropus vampyrus | reverse complement strand
CACTCCCCAAATTTCCTCGATACCAGGCTGGAGAAATAGTCTTAACGCCTCCATAATGGTTAATGTTATATGCCACCTTGATCCGTCACAGGGAGTCCAGCTAGTTAGTTAATCCTTATTCCAAACATGTCCATGAGGGTGTTTCTGGAAGAGCCGAGCACCCCGATGGGCAGACCGAGTAAAGCAGACAGCCCTCCCCAGGGTGAGTGGGCGTCACCCGATCAGTTGAGGGCTTGAATAGAACAAAAAGATGGAGGGAGAGAGAATTCTATCCCCACTCTGCCCTATAGTTTGAGACGAGACATGGGTCTCCTGCCCTGAGACTGGAAGCCACACTGCCAGCACACCTGGTTCTCAGGCCTTCAGACTTGGACCAGAACTGTGCCACCAGCCTCCATGAGTCCCTTGTGCATAAGGCAGATCACGGACCTTTTCGGCCTCCATAATCACGTGAGCTAATTCCTCATATTAAATATTATACTGAAATATAAACATATGCATATGGACAGACCTTTCCTATTGATTCTGTATCTCTGGAGAACCCTAACTAATTCAGTCCTACGTTAAACTGTCGTGAGTTCTACAAGAGCGCTCCTGCCCCAAAACATCTCAGCCGTCCCAGCTGCTCCCCCACATCAGACTTCACTCAGGATGCCCTCTGCCTCACTCGATTTTACGTCTGCAATTTCTGCATGGTCTCACCAAGCAAGATACCTACCAAACCTCGTCATCGCTGTCCCCCTCAAAATCCCCTGCTCCATTTCTGTGCCTGAGCTTAAGCTGCTAATCTATG
>NW_011893996.1:8133-9679 GCF_000151845.1 Pteropus vampyrus | reverse complement strand
GGCCCTCTGAACTCCGCGCAGACCCCGCTGTCTGTGGGGAGCGGGGGCACCCAAAACAGAGGCCGCCGAGTCTTTCCGAATCACTTCGCTCAGGTGCTGTCACCTGCAGTCTGCATCTAGTCTCGTCACCCTCCGTTACCTGGCGTCATTCTGCGCTGGCACCGCCGTGCGCGCCTCTGCCCTGTGAGTGCCGCTGCGTTTTAATTTACAGCGCGTGCGGGGAACGCCGGCTGTCCTTCGGCCCATTGTAATTGCTAGAAATATCAAGCTGACTCATCTGAGATCGACGCTGACGATCAGAAGTGGTGACGTGGAACCGTTCTGGTGGACAACCAGGGGGAACCACACTCCTGCTCACACACCACGCTTCCCAAACACACGCTGCCAACATTTCTAGTTCATGTTTTGCTTAGTTCCGTAGTAAAATTAGCCTGAGATACAGACAGACTTGGGGGACTGACAACGGACACTACAGTCATTCCAGCAGCCTGTGACCTGCTCACAGGCCGCCACCATCCCGACGGACGGCCAGCACGTCACAGGCTAACACTGTGAAAAACCACAGGACACAGCCGGCACCAGGGAGTGCGGAGCGTAACCGACGCGTCATCCACCCAGCTGAAATACTAACTTGCGTAGCTAAAAGTACAGTAAAAAATAATCAACTTGGTTTATAAAAGCACTAATTCCTTCCCCCAAAACAGTGAGTACTAACTACACTACCTCACAGAGCTGCATCTGCTACCCTGCTGCCTTCGTCATGGTGGCTTTTAAGGGAAGGGGCACTGAGTCGCGTACCTTAAACCCCAGGAGTGGGGGTCGCGAGCAGCTTGTGACAAACTTGAGCAGCTTGCGCTTTTCTTCATCCGTGAACCCTTCGACAACTCGCCAGAAGACTTTGATTACGGGATGGTCGGCAGAGTAGCCTCCTGTGACAGAAGGAACACGTTTTATAAAAGCGAACGAACCGTACGAGCGAGGCTCCCAGATCAGCACAGACATGCAGGGCGACTGCTTGTCCTCGTGTCCGTCACACTGGTCAGGGCACCAAGGCCAGAACAGGGGACGCCCCCGTCACGAGACAACCTGGCAGGAAAAGATGCCGCCAAAGGCCGAGCGAGAACCCGGCCTCTGCTGAGTAGCAGGCTCGAAACAACAGGACTGTCATGAAGTCCCATGTCTGACATGGCGGGTGCTGGGACTCTCATGTCTGATGCAGCCAGTTATTTTGGCAACACGACCTCGGTGTCCAATCTATTTCACCCCCGTCCGCTGACAGTCAGGTACAGGCCCCGGCCAACGACCAGCCCGGCACACGGTCAGCCCGCCGCTCCAAGTGTGGGATCTGCTGCTTACAGCTTTTAATCTAGTTAAGTGCTTCCTAAAACTGAAATAATTGCGATATATTGTTCCCTCATTGTTAATATACTACAGAAATAACATCAATAAAATATCTTAAGTGCATTAATTGGCACCAAAATGAATATGATAATATTTTAAACCTATTTACTGGAATAGTTGAGATCATTAAAGGTATGAGCTCCCA
>NW_011893996.1:3694-4664 GCF_000151845.1 Pteropus vampyrus | reverse complement strand
ACGCGATCCGGTTGGCGCTGGTGACCGGGATGTCCTTCCCGCCGCACTTCAGCTCCACCACCTGCAACAGGAAATGCGAGCGCCTGAAAACACACCGTGCGACTGCAGGGCAGGCAGGGCCGAGAGCGAGCTGCTTCAAGGGAGCCCGGCTGTGCCGCTCTGCCAACGAGGACCGCAGTGAAAAGCAGCCCGTGCCCACCCACGCAGACTTGGGGACGTGCCTCCGACGGGGTCTCCGGGGCTCGGCATCTCACTCTGTCCCTGGGACCACTGACCACCTGCCTCCTCCAAAGCCCCCGGCAACGGCGGTCACGGCACTTCCATTAAGAGATCAGAAGTCACGCGAAGCAAAGGCGCGGACCCAATGGCCAACCTGAGTCACAGGGGCACACGCGCCGCAGCACCCACTGCTCGCAATCCCTGGAACGTCACGACGACTGTGAGCGAGACTCAGAAGTGACCTAAATGGCAGCGACCAGTCCCCGTCTACGTGCCTGAACGGGGTGAGAAGGCACGACCTCTGTCGCTGGAGAAGCACGCTCACAGAACCTGCACGTCTCGTCCTGGCCACTAAGCACTCCTGGCGGCATCGGGGGGTGTCAGCAGGAAGTGCCGCAGTCCGCTGTGCACTTCAGTGGGTGGCCACACACACACACACACACACACACACGCACTACATGCCCGAGCCTCTTCTGCCATTAATAAAACGGTGGTACCTGTGTCGCCCGCTCACGTAAACAAAGTAGACAAAACGCCAGGGTCAACTGTCACGCCCACGCCTAATTCCCAGGAGTGCACCCTGTAAACTCCTGCTTGCTAGGGCTTACACAGAAGAAACGTGTTCTCGAGGCGTGGGAATGAAGCAGCTTACGGCCCGGATAAAGAAGCACGAAACAGACCCAGACTAAGTGAGCAAAGACGTCCCAGGTGACGGCTGCCAGTGGGGGTCGAGTGCCACGCAGCACCTGGC
>NW_011893996.1:0-1444 GCF_000151845.1 Pteropus vampyrus | reverse complement strand
TTAACAGATTCCAATATGATCAGTGGCACTTTGATGGAACTCTCACATGCGGCGTGTGGCTATTACCGCCTGTTTCAGAAAGACGTGGGAACTGCCATCAGCAAAGGCCTCGGGCAGGTCACCACGAAGCTGAGGGCCTGAGTTTTTAACCATGCCACTAGGTGGAGCGAGGTGGAGCGGCCGGCAGCACCGCGCCAACGTCCACAACTTTCTTAGGACGGTAACAAGTCATCTTTTAAAAACGTCTGAATTCTGCGTTGCTGAAACTTCAGCTCTAAGGCACGGAAGACGAGGCCGACACAAAGCAGCTAGGTGAGCTGCAAGCACACGAAGCGTGTTCCGTGTGCCTCGTTCTTACCCCACCCCGCAGTGCGGATGGGTGTCAGCTCTCGGAAGTGCCTACGGACCACAAGGGGTGGGGAGCTGAGCCGGTGTGATTTCCTTGCTCCTACTTGCGATTTAACCCATGCCTGTTTCTGAAGCAGGTAGCTTTAAAGGCTGAGAAATAGACTGAAACTTCGAGTACCACAGAGACGATCATTTACAAACTACCCCGAAAGTTCAGACAGCAGGATGTGTAATATGCATGTGCTTTTCCATATCCGGTTTTGAAGACACCACTGTGGAGTGAAAGCTGAACCAGTCCCGCCATCCTGGGAAGGAGCCAGTAAGACCCGGAATCGCCTCGCGTTCCTGAAGAGCTGTCAGCACCACAGGGCACATGCACCCTGACACCGTGGTGGGAGCCACTTCACACCCCTGAGGATGGAGGTGGGAGGGACAGACGGACAGAGAACATCGTGAGGACGTGGAAAACAGTGTGGACGGAGGCACCAGGCAACCGGGCAACTCCATGTCTAGGTGTCCACCCCCGAGAACTGAACGCAGGGGCCTGGACAGCGTTAGACACAGCAACGTTCACGGCGTCGTCCATGGACGGGCAAATGATGAACGTGTGTGCTGTGTCCGTGCGCTGGGCACCGCTTGGCCTTGACAAGGGACACGTCCTGACACTGGCCATCACAGGACTTCATGCTCAGTCAAGTCGGCCAGTCACAAAAGGACGAGGAGCATGTGATTCCCCCTGTACGAGGCCCAGAGGGGTCGGACTCATGGAGTCGGAAGGGGGAGAGGAGGACAAGGGGGGTTTGGTGCAAGAACGTCCTGCCTGCCCCCCCGCCTCCAGCTCACATAGATCTGTTCAGTTCAAGACGCTCGTCAACAGGACCTCACTTTTAGAAATTAGATTACAACAGAGGTTCTGCTGTCCCTGGATCCAGGGACCTGCTGCCCTAGGACACCCGGCTGCTCGCGGGCCTGGCCCTGACCCGCCCATCCAGCCACAGCTCCCTCTGATGGCCGAACGCTTTACCAGCTCTGAAGCGCCTGCCCCCTGACGGCCCCCTGACACACAGGCGCCAACACACCCACTCCCCTGAGTGTG
>NW_011893995.1:6774-7016 GCF_000151845.1 Pteropus vampyrus | reverse complement strand
AAATTATATATGAGAATTACTTAGCTGCTGATAGAACCTTCAAACTTTTTTATCTCCTTCTCTCTTCTACTCTTTCCTCTCCTGCTGGTTTGTGAAAATCACTTCTCACTGCAATCTTATATTGTGACTCTCAGGAAAATTAAATATATAGCATTGGAGACAGTTGCAGCACATTTGGAAAAGGGACTGAAGTTTGCTGTGCAAGAGTCATGTGTTGTGCAGTGCATTAAGTGATTTATACG
>NW_011893995.1:3055-3584 GCF_000151845.1 Pteropus vampyrus | reverse complement strand
GAGTTTTAATAACATCTAAATTCTAAATCCTTCCTATGTTCTAGAGAGTGTACTAACTGTCTCACTGGCATAGCTAATCTCTTGTAATTCCAACTCTTAACAATGAATTAGGTGCTACTCTTGTAACCATTTTGCAGATGAGAAAAATGAAGTTTAGAAAAGTATATTAACCTAATATCAAATGACTAGGACGTAAACCCAGGCACTCTGCAGCCCTTACTTGGACTATTTCCAAGGTTCTCATTAATTGGGCTTTGAAAATATTCATATCAAACAAAAATGGAATGGAGGCAATCTAATAATTAGGGGAATTCCAAATCTGGCAACAGTAGGGAAAAACAAAAACAAAAACAAAACAGGAGGATTGCACCTTACGGAGCTTCCTGGAAAAGATGTTTTGAGACTGAGCATCACTTTCCAGCTTTAAGCATCTATAATTTCTTATGTCATTTCTATAAAAGCGTGTGATTTTTTCTGAAAAGAAGTTTCATCTGTTACATATCAACTTATCTGTTACATAACTCATATG
>NW_011893995.1:0-1340 GCF_000151845.1 Pteropus vampyrus | reverse complement strand
TTTATTATAATTTATCCTGAGAAAAAGTAGCTTATCTAAAAATTTTCCCAGGTATGCACTTATGATATAATTGCAATGGAGAGCAAGATAAATTGTTCATGTTGATGAGCTATTATTACATTGCTTAAAAAATTTATTTGGACATACTTTTAATATTCTAGTTTAAAATTGTTTATGCTCATTTATTATTCATTATGGAATACCTAAATTACATAAGACAAGTATTTCTATATGAATACTAGAATAATAGTTGAAGAACAAGGTCTGCATCTGTATGATGTTTATGTATATTTATAATATTACAATTTTAACATTAGCAAGTTGACATAAAATTTACTTATTGTTTCTTTATTAAGAAATAACTAATTTTCTCACTATTCCATTTAACTAGAGAGTAGAACTCTAACTGATGGGAATACATTTTATTCATTTTGGTCTTATAAATTTTATTTTCTTAAATCCAAGTCATAATGTTGCCCATATATGAGGTATTCTGGAGTAAAAGAATGACCACATTAATTTATTTCTAGATCATCTAGTTTCAAATGAATAAATTAAGTTTATCTGAATCTTAGCCTGTAAACTACGTCTTTTCTAAGATACATACAACTAGAATATCACCGGTTTAATTTACATTTCATTTTTGTCTAATTGAAACTTTAAAATATATATTTGAATTTCCATTTTAAGCTCACTAGGCATTTTAACTAGATTTGCCTTATTTTAGAATTCTGCAGGAGGGCAAGTTAAAAAATGTAATAATGTACTTTTAGTGGATATTAAGGAATTTATTTCTTCAAGGTATTTCAAACTTTTCTTAAAAAATTGTTGACAGCTATTTCTTTGCTGTTTATCTTCTTTTCTGTTATTTTGCTTTCTCTGTTTTGTCATACATAAGTTATGATCATCCTTTTAAAAACCAAAAGAGCTCTTTCCATTTGTCTATTTTCTTACCAGCAAATGTAATATTGAACCCTTCATATGATATTGAAAAATCTGAAATGAAGCGCAACTGAGCCCTGAAATTTCCATAGAGACCAGCATTGATTGTTGAAGGAAGTTCTGAACCGGTCAGGCGTGCCAAGGGTTGAGTAAAACTACCATTCTCTGTGATAAGCAGGTAGTCATGATGGTCTTCCAAATGAAAGGTATGAAAGTTGAACTGCACACCTATTAAGAAAAACAAGAAAATTAGATTCACAAACTATATCGGTAAAACACAGTTACCAAACTAACAAAAACCAGGACTCTCCTTATAATTAAATTCTCTGACAATGAAAAGAACTGCTACAAAATATTCCAAATGTATAGGATAATATTATCTTCCCTTTTTTTTTTTT
>NW_011893994.1:6963-8413 GCF_000151845.1 Pteropus vampyrus | reverse complement strand
AAGCAACATAACCTTTCTGTTTCTTAGTTATACATGGAGAAAATAATAGTACCCACCTCATTAGTTATTGTAATTATATTTGAATTATTATTAGCATTAAGTGATAATGCATACAAAACTCAGTACCCTCACACGTTTCAAGCTCTTAATAAATGCTACCCATTATTAATTTATTATTTTAATTATTATTAGTCTACTATTCTTTCCAATATACCCCACTATTTTTCTTTGACCATCTCTAAGACAACTTTAAAGCCATAGAGATCTTGAAATTGATCAGATGTGTGTTCTAGATGTTACAATGATGAGTCATTTGCTAGGTGATGGCATGTAGACTTTGGCCATTTAATCGTAATTCCATGTAACATTGCATACCATCTATAGATCTCTACCAAGCAGTCTGTGGAGGCCTTTGGCTCTAACTAAAGGGTTTATCTAAGGTTACCCTCATCACCTAGGTGGTCTTGGGTCTCAGTGGTTGTACGAAGAACTGCAATCTGGAAGATTAAATCTTCCACCTGCCACTCCCATCACTGTTATTTTAGATGCAGTCTTGGTACATAACTGCTTTAAATGACTAGAATACCCAATAAATTCATTTTAACCTTAGTACAAAATATAGGAGTCCTTAAAATCCAGAGTCACTTTTAAAATTGTTGCCATTCTTACGTGATACATTTCTGTCATTCGATGTCCTATGACTACCTGTTGAAGTATTCTCTTCCTGGTGAAGTATTCTGGATTGTCCATCTTCTTAGAAAGTGAAGAGTGTTTTGTCACTTTCTGCCGTCATTTGCTGGGTGAGGCTTTGTTGGTTGTTAAAGGGGTTACTGCTTCATTTTACCCCAAACTTCAGACCCTTTTCTCACATTATAGATGAGGAGTAGAGTCCTTTTGAAGAACCGAGAAATCATCCAGGCTCTCACTTAGCCAGACCAAAGTGGTTTTAAGAGAGGATGGGGGAGAGAATTGTTTTTATTTTTCTAAATGCTATAAATCTAACAATGATACTAAAGAAAATTTTGAAAATAAAGGTAGAACTCACCTATATGTTCGTTTTGGTTTGCTTATTCCCTTCCTATCATTATCTCTATACACAAATGTGAGTACAGTGTGACAAGTTTGAAAGCTGATTTTTGGCTTTGGGAGCTGAGATCAGCTTTTCTTTTCTCTTATGGACTCCAACTTCTCAGAATTGGATCTGCGATTCACTCTTGTAACATAACAACAACAACAACAACAACAACAACAACAAACAACGAACACCATTTATTTAGTACATAGTACTTGTGAGGCACTGTTCCAAGGACTTTATACATATATCATTTCATTTAGTTTTCACAAAAACGCACATGGTATATGTCCTACTATCAGTTATAGAGAAGAAAGAACTGAGTCTCAGTGAAGCTAAGTAATTGGCTCGGTGATGGTGGGTGGTAAAGCCAGGATT
>NW_011893994.1:3366-6058 GCF_000151845.1 Pteropus vampyrus | reverse complement strand
TGCTATAAATCTAACAATGATACTAAAGAAAATTTTGAAAATAAAGGTAGAACTCACCTATATGTTCGTTTTGGTTTGCTTATTCCCTTCCTATCCTTATCTCTATACACAAATGTGAGTACAGTGTGACAAGCTTGAAGGCTGATTTTTGGCTCTGTGAGCTGAGATCAGCTTTTCTTCTTTCTCTCATGGACTCCAGCTTCTCAGAATTGGATCTGCGATTCACTCTTGTAACATAAGAACAACAACAGCAACAACAAACAACGAACACCATTTATTTAGTACGTAGTATTTGTGAGGCACTGTTCCAAGGGCTTTATACATATATCATTTCATTTAGTTTTCACAAAAACGCACATTGTATATGTCCTACTATCAGTTATAGAGAAGAAAGAACTGAGTCTCAGTGAAGCTAAGTAATTGGCTCGGTGATGGTGGGTGGTAAAGCCAGGATTTGGAATGGGTTCTCAGGCACACCCTAGACTGCTAGGTGATGGTGGATCTGAGCATACCTCATAGAAGAGGCCCTGCTGTGGGACAGGGCTCTCACGATCACCTGTCCCTCATTTCTACAGACATGTACGGAGGATGCTAAGGGAGCTCACTGCAGTGAGATTTGGACACACAGTGACTTGGGTGAGAGAAAGTTCAAGAAAAGTGGTTAGAATTTGAATTTGGTCTAAACATTAATTACAGAGCTATTATGGGCATGGAGAAATACTTGGCAACTAGTCTTTGATTCTATTCTGGGGGACTTATTTGGTACTTTATGGCTGGATTTTTATGCATTTCCTTTATTTATTTATTTTTTCTCTAATGGCACCCTCACTGATATACTGATGTACCAATCATATAACTCTTTCCCCACACACCAGTGTATGTGTGGCCCAGTAACATCCTTCATTATGAAAATTTCCTCCAAGAAGAAATGGAAAGTCATCATAGAATTTAAGTTTTTATGAAGCTGAAGCTTGATTTCTATCTGTATATATTATATAATATTATGTATGTATAGCTACATATATGCACACATATGTATGTGCATATATTGCATAATATTATATGTCTCACGTATCGTTTATATCTCATAGGATTCTTGAGAATTGTTGTATTGAAATTCTCATTGCAAAAGCACGATCTACCCCATCTCCATATTTTCCCCACCAGATAAAAATGTTTCTAAACAAAGACTTTGATGTGATAAAAAACCTTCAGATTTGGTTTATGATGTAAAAAGCCTCCTGATTCCTCCCACTCCACCCCAGCTTTTATTAGTTGAATTTTCTCCGAGCAGGGCACATTTGAAACTTTTCAAATATGCTGGCCATGACAGCTAATGGTGGATGGTGCCATGGTTAGGAGGTTTCTCAAGGCTAATCATTTTTCAAAGGGGGAAAAATAAAACAAAAAACAAGTAGATTAATAAAAAGGGCACGGCGTTCTTGATGAGGCAGGCAAAATCTCGAGGCATGGCTCATCCCCTCTTTTAATTATCCAGTTCATTTAGTCAGCTGTGATCCAGGGCTTTGGGAGGTCATCTGCAGCACAAAAGGAAGCTACAGCAGCTATTGACCCACAATTTGGTTCAGGGATGCAGAATGGCTGCCCAGGGTGACTAGTCCTTTTAAAAATGGACCCTGACAGTGAGGGCTCTGGGTGTGACATGTGGTGCCGAGAAGTCCTCCTGCTCCTGTGAGCTTTCTTGAATCTCGTTGTAAGACAGCATTACGTAACATCGACATTGTTGTCAGACCCCTGTGTGCCCCACCCTCTGCCTTTTTCCTACCTCAGCCAACCTCCTGATACACAAGGGGTAGCCTCCGGACTGCCTGCCTTCATGGCTAGGCAGCCTCTGAGACATCATCTTCAGATGGGGAAAAATAGCCAGGAAAATTCACCTAGGGTGTGCCTCACTATCTCAGACTCGCTCGTCCTAGGATGACTAAGGAAAGTACTCATCTCATCCCGCTGCCAGTTTCTTCTCAGTCCTCTTGAGGTGAGACGTTCCGATGAAACCACTCACCATCTTGTGGCCCCTTTAGTATGTTTCATCCACGGAACTGGAGGAATGATTTATTCCTTATGTAACTGCAGACTGCACAGGGCATTGCTAGTTACGTTAACTTAGAATACATTTTGGGTCAACTTACCCATGTGAAAAATGGTTGTGTCTGTGTGTGGTGACAAGCCAGGCCCAGTCATCTACACTGGGTTGTATAAACAGCGAGATGGTTTGGGGTCTGGTTCTGTTACTTAGAATGAGAAGTTACTACTTTGGGCATGTCACTTAACCTCTCTCATCCTCAATTTCCTTATCTGATCCTCTTTTTCTTATCTATAAGATGATGACTGCCTCAGCAAGGTCATTGTGAAGATAAAAGAGCAACCTTCACTTCAGAGCTATGAGTTTAAAAAATTATATATTTGAGCTCATCCTTTTCTTGATTTTGATCTCATAAAGGCAAGGAAAGGTATTTACCAATTTATTCAAGGAAACCTGTGCCACCCTTCTAGGGACGTGAGAGGGTCACATATAAGCGCCACAACCCTTCACCTTACCTCAAGGAACCAAGGAGCTGGTTGCCCTACTGTAGAAGTAAGTCGCATTTAATAAATTTGGGGGTATGGAGTCCCTCTCTCAACTCTTCTTATATGAATTCCAATATTCTATACAACTTTTCAGCAACTTTGC
>NW_011893994.1:0-1951 GCF_000151845.1 Pteropus vampyrus | reverse complement strand
CATGTAGCTCCGAGTTTCAATGCTGCTCTGAAGTGACACCCAGACTGCAGGTCATGACTGTCAACGAAAGGTGTCTGCTGGCATCAATAGGATGACTTCTCAGGAAGAGATAACTTTAAAAATGTATGACGAGTACCACTGAATTAAGACAGATGGGCTGATTTGTGTTATTCCTAAAATAACTGGCAAGTAGGTGTTTATCTCATTTTACAACAGGACAAAATTGCTTTTGCAGTGATTCATTTGTGATCCCAGCTAAGCTGTACTATTAATTTACTTTACTTCTGACTAGGGTATTTGCCTCAGTATTTATTGTGTTTCTCATCAGTATTGTCAAACTGTGGTGCTGTTATGACACCTCTACATTTGCATTTAGATTATGAGGTTATGGGTTAGCATTGTAAGATAGTGTATCCAGCTATAGTGTGGTTATTGAAGCCGTATTCATGACCATTTCTGACATCTTTCCTTGGGTTCTGTATGTGGAACCTTCGTGATTACTGTAACCCTCCATCAGGTGCCCTGCCTACAATCTCTCCCCATTTTTTATCATCCATTTTGGACACACTGTGGCTTGAGTATTTGTTTGTTTGTTTGTTTGTTTATAACATGCAGATTTGATTCTGTCACAGCTCATTTTTTTTTTTTTTTTAAGCAAACCCAGTAAGGGATCTGGCTTACTAAAGGCACGAATCCATTGAGATGTGATGGGCCCCTGGTGACTAGGAGAGCATACCCCATCCCCCAAAAGCAATGCTATTCCAGCTAATGGGACAGTCAGCCCAGCTTCATAAGGAAAGTCAGAAATACAGGTTTATGCAGAACATCTTGATTTTGAAAATGTTGTCTAGAACAATTTGCAACTGTGCACAGCTGCGAGTTTGAATCCCTGGCTTACGGTCACTCACCCATCCCCATTGGACCTCAAGATAAATATCCAAACTATTTAGCATGGGATACGCAACTCAATAATCTGACTTCATTTCCATGCTTACCTTTTTCTACATTGCATTCCATTCCCACCAGTCTCTATACTACTCACACCGAACCAACTCTCATAAAAACCTTCCACAATGCGATGAGTGGGTTCCCAATAGTCAACTGTATAAAATGAGGGGGCAGGGGCTTTGGCTGTGAAGTGGATGAGATGACTGGGGCGAGCCTGTGCAGCTAGGCACCGGGGTTTCAGGGACCTGGCTGCAAGATCTAATCCATCCCAGTCCCGTCTGTAGCTTGGTATCGCACGGTGGCAGAGCTCTACTCTGGTTTATTTCTTGATCGGAACCATTCTGATTGGCTGGGACTTTCGCAGTAGCAGGAATCTCTAGGTACTTGTTCTCTGTCTTGCTGGCCCTCTCTTGAAACAGTTGGTATGAGAGACTACTAGGTACGTGGGACCCAGCGTCAGCCTCCCTTTTCGTGCACGCACATACACACAGGCATGCACATACAGAGCAAAAACTTTAATTGTCCCCGTTTGAGAACTGGGGCTGGACAGAGAGCAGAAGGCGATTCTTAATTATCCTGGGGTCTTCCTGTACCTATAGTTCCTTAAATGTCAGCACCAAGCTGTGTTTAGCCTCTGGCCATTATAAGGGCTCTTCTTTCTGGTGGCATCGCTCCGGTTAACTCTTCTTGACCTAGGATTCAATTTCTCTTAACCACTTCCTTGAAGACATCGCCACAGCCCTAGAAGAGTCAGGTACTTCCTCTTCGGAATTCTTGGTATATTTGAACAACTTATCGCAGCTCTGTAATTGGTTCGTTCCACTCTCGGTCGCAGGCTGGCCCCAAGTTGCTCAGGGACAGGGACCATGTTCTCCATACCCTCTTCTTCTCCCAGTATCTCGTGGTACCTAGCAAGTGCTCATTAAATGTTTGTCGAATGGCTGAAAGAGTGTAAGTAAAATGTAGCCCCATGGCTGCAGGAAAGTTTGCCAAGTAAGCATGA